>NC_041340.1:21138399-21425899 GCF_004354835.1 Perca flavescens
GCATGGCTGTAGACTCTTAGTCTTGTTTGATTGAATAAGGACACAGAGACAAAGACATTCAAAACATTTGAGTAAGCCAGTTACTTGGAGAAAGCCTCAGAGAGTTTATCAGGACAAATTTCAGGCTTTTCTTGCTTTCTTCTGCTATTCAGTGCAAATTTGAAAATATGTAGAAGTACATCCAATGTTGTAATTGATGTTTTATTTTATTTTTTGGTTTTGTATGTGTTAGCGAAAGATGTTTTGTTATATTTTTGATAGCAATGTCTTGTAATCCCATGTGGAATGGGTCAGATCTTTGGCAATACTAACGCAGCGAGGTGCAGACCAGTGTGAGCTTCGATGCTATTCCATTAAAATTAACCTCCTAACATTTGGCATGACATTGAACTAAAAACATGATTCTTTAAAAGCAGACTACCAGCCTAGATACACACTAGCTCCCTCTGTGGGATGTTATCTCAAGTAAAGTGACGAGATATAGTCAGGAGGAAAGAGGGTGGTGTGTGTGTGTGTGTGTGTGTGTGTGTGTGTGTGTGTGTGTGTGTGTTGAGGGGCGAGGGCTCTTCTGGAGGGTGGGGGGAGGATGGGTGAAAGGTGACACCCTGACAAGTGGTGTTTACGAGACTAGAGAATACCAAAGGACAACTGCGAGCCGTCTTAAATATGAAATAGAAGGAGAGAAAAGAGGAGGTGACTGAAACAGAGATGTGTACAAGTGAAAGTGAGCGGAAGACGGAAGTCGAGATCCAGGCGGGAAGACGTGACAGCGACATGAGGATCCCTCTCAGGCCAACACCAGCTCTTAACCTGGAGGTCAGGAAGAGAGAGGTGTGGACAGACAGAGTGAGAATATAGCATGGCACAACCACAGAGGGATCCTGGGAGAAACTTGGCAGCCATCTTCACCCTCTATCATTTGTCTATCTTTTATTGGGTGAATGTATACAGGACAGGCACGCCAGCAAAGGAAATGTGAATGGGTATGTGTGAGGGTCAGAGGTGACCTGTGTTGGAGTACAGCGGCAGATTTATGGGCTCCATCAACCTGAAGGCTGGAGGTTGCATGCTGACTTTGTTACGCACTTCAGAAAGAGTTGGGACGCACTGAATACCAGCCTGCAGATGCCAGGGGTGTGTGTGTGTGTGTGTGTGTGTGTGTGTGTGTGTGTGTGTGTGTGTGTGTGTGTGTGTGTGTGTGTGTGTGTGTGTGTGTGTGCGCGCTTCCCATCTGGCCTCAGGGGTGAACCATATAAGGTCTGATTAAGATGGAGGGCAGGTCCCATTGATCACTAAAGAAACATGCTGTGGACTTGGGAGGAAAGAAAAAACTGGAATTGTGTTGCGTTCTATCATTAATATCTATCAGAGCATTGCAAAGCCAGACGTGGAAGGATGAGAGGCCAAGAAAGAAAAAAGAGGGAGAAGTTTCTCAGGATCATACTGTTGCCCCTCTCTTCCTTACTTTATTCATTCATTATCTACCTCCCTTCTGCTGTCACTTTGCAAAGAGTGCTTTCATCTCCTGTGGGGTGGTTTGGTTATAAAACCTGCAGGAACAGTGTTTACATCATTTGGGTCTTTAACTATATATTCTGATGTAAACTTGTCGTACATTTTTCTGCTACTTTATCCTCTCTCCCTTTTGATGTGTTTTCATGTCAGAGGTTTATCTAACCTAATGGGTATATTGGGACTTAACAGATTGGTCTAAATAATGGTTCAACATATTGGTACACACTCTCATTTGTTGTCTTGGCTGGAGTTGGATAAGAAGAATGACATCGCTCCTATTTCTGTCCGCTAAACATGACCCTGGAGATGGTTAGCTTAGCTACGAACAAAGACTGGAAATGAAAAAACGCTAGCCTGGCTTTGTCCAAAGCAGTGTCGTATGTGGTTTACAGCCCTTATGTAAAGCTAAGCTAACCAGCTGCTGGCTTTAGATTCACCGTACAGACATTAAATCTATATTTATTTGATTGGGACAGTGCATGTTAATAAAAAAACATGGAAGACATGCATGTAAACATGCCGGATTGTAGCCAAGGGCTAATTTCCATCCGTAGTCCCATACATGAGACTAGTATCAATCTTCTCATCTAACTCTCGGAAAGAAAGTGAATAAGTATAGTTCCCGAAATGTCGAATTATTGAATCTCCAAAGTAAAGGTAGGGTACGACAGTTTATTAGACTGTATGTCTGGAAATTACTGCCGGTCACTCACACTTTTACCATGTGTGCGTTTTGAGTTTAAATGTCTGGTTTTCATCTGCACTCCTCTGTTATAAACTGGGGCTTTAGGTTTGAGCTGCTCCTCCTCTGTTGTAGTCTCAGACAGCCAGAACAGATAATTAGGTCCTGTCATCCTTACCTGCCAAAATGTGAGGCTTGGTATTGCATTTATTAAAAACAAGCAAAGTGAATTTGGCATCTGAAACATTTGGTCTCTTGTTGCACCTTGATTTCTTTTTTACAACAATGGATCTGTTAAAAATGGGCTTTTAGATATGGCTTCAACAGAAGGTTGAGAGGGGAGAAGTGTACAGTAAGAGCCGTTTAGTTTAAGGCCATATTGGCTTAGATACAGTCAGGTGCATGCAGACAAAGCCTCCATTGTTGGAAAACCCTAGGTAGTTAGTTTTACTATAAACTTCCTCCGACCGATTTATGTGACAGGCCCCATCCTGTGAATAAAAATATAAAACATTTTGTATTTCTAGTACTGATGTATAATTTTACCATGAACCCCATTGATCTGGGGCTCCGGCTCAGTCCAAGAACCTGTCTGTTGGTCAGAAGGGCGTTACAACTATAATCCGTTTTCTTCCACTTGGCCTGGCAGACGATCGCTGAAACTTGAAGACGTCCTGAAGACGTTCTAGTAGGGCTGTGCAGTTGATTGAATTTCGATTTTGGCTCCCGATGATCACCAAAATAGTACAATCAAGAAAAAAACGAATGAATGACATAAGCACATCCGCCCCTCCCGAAGCCATAAACTCTCTGTCTATACAGTCAGGGAGGCACAGCAGAGTTTTGGTGAGCAAAAAGTCATGAAAACCAAATAAACAACAGCGCAAGTACAGCAATTTCTCCTCAGGCAGAGTGACAAACAGCGGTGAAAGCCTCAGCGGCTGATTTACCATGAAAACCGTGTGAAATATATGACCGCTTCAGTCATGGGCACAGACTTTGATGAATTTACCATTTATCAGACCCCAGATGAGACGAAGAAGCTAACGTTAGCGAACCCTGCGGTCCCTCTGCCTTTGACAGCATTTCGTTTTATTGTTAAACTGTATGTAAAATGAGCAGTGATGTTAAATGATCTGTTTCACGTAACATTATTCTAAGGTACCGTCTATATGCTGA
The DNA here is from genome assembly GCF_004354835.1 of Perca flavescens. NCBI lineage: Eukaryota > Metazoa > Chordata > Actinopteri > Perciformes > Percidae > Perca > Perca flavescens. The sequence continues at coordinate 21,141,776 of NC_041340.1, forward strand.
TGATGATTTTTCCTTAGCGGAGATTAGCTAGCAAATAAGTCCACTGATGGCGACGTCATTGTTCATATTTTGGCACAATGTTTAGTAATGACAAGCTGGAAAATGAGGGGATTTTGATTTTAGGCCAGCAGCAGCTGAGGTAGCTTGGCAGGAACCAGGTACAGCAGGAGAGCTGAAGGCGGGTCAGTGTTCACATTGGATGGGAAGAATAAATCCCATTACATCAAATAGTAAACATGTGTATGGAGCAAATGAAGGTGACATGACTGACTTTGGATGAGGCATTAGATGAGCGTGTGTTGAGTGAAATGATCTAAATGATGGCCCGTGCATTTCTCTCTCTCTCTCTCTCTCTCTCTCTCTCTCTCTCTCTCTCTCTCTCTCTCCCTGCAGCTGGGGATCTTTTGCCTAATTCCTCTGGACCCTTATGCAAGGTCACTACATTATGAACGCTGATACAGAGATGTGATTGGTTTAACAGCAATGAACGGCACATACCTCTGTCATGCATGCCCAGCTGTGTTTTATTTTCATTACTGCACATGAAGGCTATTGGACATATCAGCTGTGTCAGCCATCTATCACAGTTGCAGCTGTCAGGCACACAAACTAACATAGTTTGAGACACACACACACACACACAAACTGTAAATGCTCTGACACGTGTCTCTCGGACAGCGCCATCTGCCCAGAGATATGCAAAACTCCACATACCTTGACAAATGTTTATTGAAAATTATGTTCTATACCGTGGTTACATGAATGGTCAAATGTAAACTCACAACAGGCTGTAACATCAGACTGATTTCAGTCCATCACTGACTGTGTCAAAGGCTTGACAGCCATCCCAGCCATGTTCTGACCCCAGGAACTTGAGCAGCATTTTGGACCAAATATGGAAGCCACCAATCGGATAAAGTGACGCATGACCTCGTCCGATAAAGTTCACACTGGGGCACGTCTGCACCTGCCACAGGAGCAGCTTCACAACACACACATACAGTAGACACACTACACTGTTCTAGCCCCTCGAATCACGCAGTATTGAAAGGGGACATGGGTTATGTTACATCAGTAACCTCACAGCACAGAGAGCGAGGGACATTCAGAAGCCCTGCAGTGATGGCATCGTGTCTTGAGGCGCTATGAAATTATATCCTCCTTACGCACACCTGTATGTGTAAGCCTTTGAAATAAACAGATGATCATCTTTAAAAGAAGTAGTTGATACCCTCGTTTTGAAATCCCACAGAGTTTATGAGTGATCACAGAGGCAGCAGCACTGATGTCAGTTTGTGACTTGATGCTATAGTCTGCTGACTTTGATATAGTCAAGTTGAATTTCAGGCAGAATTTAATGATTTTGCTTGATTGCCGTTTTTTTATTTAAAGTTTCATTAAAGGCTAGATATTAAAGCTGTAAAACCAGCTGTAAAATCTGTGATGAGATAAATTATTAATTTTCTTTTCTTGCATGCATTGTGAAGTTTGGCTTATTTTATTGTTTTTAAACAGACTTTTGTAGAAGAGTCAATACCAAAATGTAGATATACAGTATAAGCATCATCTGTATCGAAAATTTTATGAACCTAAATAATTACAATTGAAAAAAACTAAAATAATAAGCCATACAAACATTTATTATTACATGATGAGAACCATATTTATGAATTGGTCCTTCTGTGTGTCTCACTATTGTATATCACTGCAAATGTTGTCCCGCATAACAGTTTTTGCTTTTTCCTAACACATGCCCTTTTTTGTTTGTCTTTTGAATGAATTCTGTTTTTCTGTTGAATTCTGAATTGTATTTTTATATTCTAATTCAGCCATAAAAGTCAGAATATGTTGTCCTAAATGCCCCTGAAGTAGGTCTGGCAAAATCACAGCTGTGTACATATAGTTGGCGTGCATGTGCATATGTACGTGTTCTGTCTGCAATGAGCTCAACTAAGACCCTGGATTGTAGACTGTTCACTTATACTTTTTTTTTCCAGTTGTTCTACAATGAATGGCATTTGAATTGTTTCAGGGAGCCATGTGAATATTTTCCAACATGGATATTGTCTTGCCAGTTAGCCCTTCATCCTAAAGTGCAAAGTATCTGCTTCATTCTAAATTCTACTCTATTTGAGTAATCCAGAATATATTTACATTTTGTTTTAGAAAATAACATCACATCTGTTAAACGCTGGCCCTCAACATGAATGTTCCTGTTTTTATACTGCTTGTTCACCTAACGTGACACTGCTCCACATAATCAATCACATCCTTTAGCAATTCTTGATCCACATGTACTGTATCACATGGCATTGGGTGTTTTTTTTTGTTTAAGCCAGAATGAGTTGGCAGCGCGAAGGGCTATGCACTGGGATATGATTACTACCAGACCAGATACAATAGAGTATTGGCACATAGTGGATGGATCAGGCCAGGTAGGCCAAGCCGGGTGGAATCTGGGGCGGTAATGAAAAAATGAAGCGGCAGTGTTTCGATGGTGGTGAGGAAGAGGAATAGGCTGGAGTTTGCATGGCAGAAAGTTGAGTGAGTGATGGAGGAACGGGCTATTATGGGCATGTAAATGCTGTGGCAGGATACATACATTACATGAGTAGGAGGAAGTAGGAAAAACACATTTGACCACACATATCTCCTTACTTATCCATTTACTTTATGTATGCCTGATTATCTGATAAAATAACACATGTAATATTAAGTATACATGTCTGCAAAGGTCCATTGTGTCTACTGTGTCAGTTTGGTGTGTTTTTTGGTTCTACTTGCCTGCATAATGCCAGGCCAAGTCACAACTGTGTAATCAGCCTCTGGAACAACTGCCCCACGTCGCCCATAAACCATTGGGTGCGTGACCGGCAGCTTTGAGATGGCATGCTCTCACCTTGGCTTCCACGGATGCTGTAATTAGCCTGTCCGTTTCAGGTGTGAGAGAAGATGAGAAAGAAACCAGAGCTAGCTTAAAGTAAGAGCTAAGGGCAAGAGGGGTGAGACACCTGTGAAAAAGGAGAAAAATAATGGTGGAGGATAGAATTTGATTTCAATTGGTAGAAATTGCACTGGGAAGCAGGGCTGGAATTTGGTCTTAAGAAAGCCAAGGGAAAGGCGGAGATCTGTTGGGATTAAAGAAAGAGGCTTGCTGGAATGAAGCTCCCTTTTGAACATTCCCACCATGTTTCCTCAACCGTGGCCCGCACATTGCCCTACACATTGTCTTCTGTTACAGCCACACACAAATGCTGCAGTTTTCGTTTAAAGTCATGGTGATTAGTGCACTTTTCTCTTTATTCCTTTACACTTGAAGACCTACCCCCGCTCTCTCCATGCCCGGCTCCCCGGGCCTGCTCTAACATGTTCCAGAACGTCAAACTAGAACCACATTTTATGAATGGATAAGGCATACAAAGATAAAAGAGCATTTTATCCCGTTATAGACCACCATTTGACATAGACTGTCACTGGACGAAACCGACACTCCTATCCTTGTCAAATTTCCACTGCGCACATTGATGCTGCTGACGTTCGTCACGTTAAAGACTCTGATACTTTAATCTTGTGTCATTTTTTTAAAAGAAATATCCGAAAGGAAAGGAAGGAAGTCTGTGTTTAAAGGAGGTCTGGCACTTTGGATATTCAAGACACAAACTCCCCCATGCTCCCTAAGGTGACCCATGTATTTTCTTTATTCCCACTCCACCTTTGTGCCATTATGTGTTAACCCTCTTGTTTATTCTCCCTGAGGACTGGATTTCACACCTCCAGACTTCCTGGAAGTCCCTGCAGCAAACGGTGGCCCCCAATTTGATATGATCTACAAACATAACCCTCATTCTCACCTCGACATGGCACATCTCCCATTCATTATAGGACTCAGTGGTTCCCACATCTGAGGGTGGCGATTGGTCACAGGAGGTTTGTCAATAACCAGTGCTACTCAAAACACGAGAACGAGCAACATGAAAAATGTGCAGGATTTCTATTTCCAAGCTGAAGCCATTGAAGATAGGTGTGTGTTGAGGTGATGGGGATTGCTCATTTGCGTGCAAGTGCGCTGAAAATCCTCTCAAGTGCTCAAATTCCAGCGTCTGTGGTTACAGTCCTTCCTCATGGAAGTACCACCCAGGAGCCTGTATGAATGGTGCCGAAAACCAAGCCTCTCCCATACACGCCAACATGCCCAGCGTCAACAAACACACACATCTGAGTGTGAAAGTGTGCGTGCGTGTACACGTGTGATTCACTTGCAGTCGAGGAGGGTTTGTTTATCCGGGGTCAACCCATTTAAGGCATCGTCACGCCAGGGCCCTCCTTCCAAAAACAGGACACAGACCTTACAGACACACTTGCATTAACATGTGCTCATAACAAACTCCAAACAGCTGAACTCTCAAACATTTTTCAGGATTTCCTGAAACAAAAACTGCCTCTGCTGTTATGATATACAACAACATGAGGGAAGAGAGGAGATTTTCCTTTTCACACAGCGAGTGCCGTATATTTAAAAATAGAAGAAATTACATGATCTGTTTTATACAAATGAAAAGTGTCATTCACACACAATAAAATACTTTTAACTCCCTTCAATACAATTAAGGATTTTGCTGCTCCAGTCTCATTTGGTCTGATATGAACAGTTGCTTATGGTGGCTAATGTTAGCAAACTTAAATATTGCTTTACAAATTGACATCACTGAGTCAGTTTGCTGACGTTGCTAATCATAGTAATGTAAGCATCTATCATTACCCATAAATATGGCCAGTGACTAAAAGTAGCATAGGTTCACTTTAATGAGTTTAGGCCGTCATCTACTACAGGAATCAATCACGCGGTGAGATGCGCTATGAACTGGGTGGCATCAGCAAAACCATTTGCTGGGGGAAACCCTGTTTTCAATCCTCACGCAGCCTTTTTCTGACTTACTTTGAGCCTGTAAATCACCTGAAGACAAAGCTTTTGTCTTCTGGCTGCTGAACTTTGGGTGCTCTGGTCCACTTTGTTGTGATCTGCTCTTATTTGCTGTGCTCAGCTGGTGTTGACTGTGTTTTGCTGGAGCACTCTCATTGTTTTGACTACGTTGGTCTCTCCGTGTGGGGCGGGCCCGTCTCTGCCTTCGCCTCTCATTAGCTGTGACACACGGTGACTACCCAGGCAGCCTTTCAGCACCCGCCTGCCACTCAACGCAAACCACCTGTCGGACATCACAACAGCCGGGGTCTCCTCCTTCCAAACTTGTGCACGTTCACGAGCAGATATAAACACGTAATCAAGTTTTCCACAAGTGCAAGCTCTGTCACACCAAAAACACAAATGAACTGTCAAAGATTATAGAAAGCCAAATAAATGCAGGCATGATACGCTTTTTGTTCATTAGGACCCAATGAATAATGCAACAGACATCTAAACACCTAAACAACCCTGCAGCCATAAGAGCATGCATGCATTCTTACTCACACACATGCAAGTTTACAGCAGCGTCACTCAGCCCTGACAGAGCGGGTCAAGGGAGCTATACGTTGATCACACTCACACGGGCATGAAATAGGCGTCCATGCCCTCACACAAATACACTCTCAGATAGCCTCTCACACAGACGCGCTCTTACTCAGCCCAGAGAAATCCACTCTGCAGTCACGCAACACTTGATACTGAACTAAAAACAGGAAGGCCGACTTGGTACCAATGTGTTCTCGGCTTCTTATTTCCCAATCACAGATTACCTTTGCATGAATACCAGAGTGATGTTTACTGTACAGCATCTCTCTCTCTCTCTCTCTCTCTCTCTCTCTCTCTCTCTCTCTCTCTCTCTCTCAAACCACATTTCATCAGTCTGAGAGGTGAAGTATGGTCCAAACACAGGCAGAGTTTATAACTTATATAACACTTATATTCCACGAGAATAACAGTTTATGGTAGTGTTGTGTTTGTGGTTGGAGGTTTAGACACAAATTTTTGCGATAACTGCTTTGATTTGATACTAATCTGAATGAATTTTCCATATCCAATGACTTGAGATAATGCACCATTTGCTGAACTTGCAACAGTCATTGCAAATGGACAGTTTTTTTTGTTAGTTTCGATTTTTAGCTTTAACAGCTCAAAAAGCTGTTTCATAAGAATAAAATGACAGTCTGTCCCCAGCAGTAAAACATGGATACATGCAAGAGATTTACATGTGCTCTTTATCTGGGATTGGTGTTGACAATACTTCTAATGCAGCACTACCACTGCCAAAGCCAAAATGTGTATTAGAATTTCTGTTATTTGAGTTTTATAACAGCCTGTTCGTAAGAGGTCTCACAGGGAGATAGATCTCTCTGTGGTCTAATTAACCCAAAACATAAGTATCATTCTTAAATATTTAAGCCAAATTTGTGGCAAAGGAGGAGATTATCACTTAATTATTTTCCTACATATTAGGATTTAATAAGGTAAGAAGAGAAAGGAGATAATATTTAAAGGAAGATGAACATTTAATTTAGCATTCATTGTTCAATTATTGGACCCAGGGTACAAAATTAGCAGCCTCCACCAATCAAATGCTGGTCAAATATGCAAGTGGCTGGTAGATTTGCTTCACTCTCCAGCCAAACAAAATAATGTTAATCTATAGAGTGGCTGGAAAAATTTTAACATTCATTTGCTATTTGGTTGGTGGACAAAAAAGTTATTTGTGCACCCTGATTGGACCCCCAAAAAATTGAGGAAGTAAAGCAATTGTAACAAAGCACAGAAAACTATAGACAATTAGACTACAGACTACAGACTGAGACCGCTACTTTAAAATGTGGATTATGCAATTGCCAGAATATGATGTACATTTAGTGTATCGTGGTTGAGTCTGGTGCAAAAAAGTAAGAAAACATTGAATTGAACATTAATTATTGCATCATTTAAACACCTTACATGTGGTGCAGATCTTTATTAAATCTACATTTAAGATTTAAGAGAAGATTTGATGGGATGAGGTTGGATTACAGGTAATTGTTCTGTTAGATTCTGAACCCGGGCTGACCCAGGACAGTCGAGACACGGGGCAGCTGGAGAATGAATTGCCACCATGTGAATCACATCCGTTGTCTTTTTCTGTTGCGATTTACAACCACAGCATGTGTCCCCCATCTTATTGGAGGCAAATTTGGACAAACACAGTGAAACGTTGAGAGATCAGGAGACACTTAGGAAGGAGTAGTTTTGTTTCAGACAAAGAGGCTTAACAGCTGTGCCTATTTGTGCAAACAGGAACCGTAAGAAGGGAATCCTCACAATTATTTTCCAAACCGGTAAACAATTTCAATGCAATTGACTCAGACGTCTCATTATGAGCAAATAGATTCAGTCTTTGACAAATAGTAAAACATCTCACTTTGTAATTTTAAACAAATGCTGTATGTTTATAATAAATAATTATTGAGTCATATGGGACAGCATCTCTGCAGTTAAATACGTTTCTGTATTTCTGTCTTACGGGCATACACTGTATGAAATGTATGATTGTATTTAAAGGAGATTAGAGGAAAATCTGCTACTGTGATGTTTTTTTATTAAGTGGGAAAAAGAAATGAGAAAGGAGATGCTGTAGAGACACATTGCCTCCAGCTAACATGGAAGCAAGAAGCTGATCTTACTTACACCCTTCCTCTCCACACCCTTCCTCTCCACACCCCCACCCCACCTTTCTCTTCCTTTCCAGTTAAATTAAATTTTCCCCTGTTGCAGGAGGAGTATTGGGGGGGTTATGAAGCAAAGAAGGAGTGGAGAAGAGGGGGTGGGGGTTAGATGGATAGATGGATGGATGTAACTCCTGTGGTTGTGCATACGAAGTATCACATTCTGCTATTTTCATTTGGCTCTTTATTGCTCCCAGTTGTTGGTTTAAACAAAATGGGGCCTAAAAGAAGAATGGAAGAGGGGGTCGTTCCACAAATCCTGCGCTTTGTTCCCTGGAAGCACTTTGTTTGCGAGAAATGTCACAGTAGCTAAATCAAGCCGAGCTATGAGAAACAGACAGAACCGATGGGGTGTGTGTGTGTGTGTGTGTGTGTGTGTGTGTGTGTGTGTGTGTGTGTGTGTGTTTGTTGTAGATGCACATTGAGATGCATTTGATAACATTCACCTGAGAAATGTTTTGAGAGAAGAAGAAAGAGTGAGGTTGTGTCTGTGTGGTTTTTAGCTCACTGATGTACTGGCAACCAGTGAAAGCGTTGATGGAGAAATTGCTTTAAACCTCGCTCAGGTCGATTGCACTGGAAGGTTCAATATGCAGTATATGCATGCAAGTGTGTATGGGAATTGGTGTTTGTTTTTCTGCAAAGTATGTGTGTGTGAGCTTATACACAGGACTGTGATGTTAAGTATGTGTCATGCTCCAGTCGCTAAAACATCCCATGTAAAGACTAATGAACGAATCAAGGCCGAGATCCAGATGTTTCTTTCATTCTCAGGTATTTTAAATTCTCCTACAAACACACTTCCAGTCCTAAGGGAGCGGTTGCCCTGCTAGCTGCTCCCAGTCAAACTTTGGACTGCATGTTTTTCTACAGAGAAGTTTAGGGTTAGCATGAGATACAGTGCTTCAGGCAAAAAACGTACTATCCACAAGTTCAAACACATTTGTGTGTGTGTGTGTGTGTGTGTGTGTGTGTGTGTGTGTGTGTGTGTGTGTGTGTGTGTGTGTGTGTGTGTGTGTGTGTGTGTGTGTGTGTGTGTGTGTGTGTGTGTCTATTCTCTATTTTCATATTCATGACATATGATGCTAATTGAGCATGTGTCCAGCACTGCTTGTGTGTCCCTCAGAGACTTCTACAGGATGTAGTTGTCTTACCTAACTGCCTGACATTTGTGGAGGTCCATCTTTCTTTCTTTGGGGGATTTTCAACACCTGTAAGAGTGAAGGATTTGTCCTCCCAATCTTTTTTTTTTGCATCGGTTAACTCCCCTTGTTTTTCTGTCCCCTATCTCCTGTGCCTGCTCCTTTGGCATCTGTTTTACATTGTTTAAACCAAACGATCAACCAGAAAAATGTAGCTTTGTTTCGTCTCCTTTTGATGTTGATAACCTTTGACTTCGACGAAGAAAGAAGGGAAGGGAAGTCAAATTATGATACATCCCATTACGGTGTCAAGTAAAACATGATCCTCCAAAACTATCTCTTACTCGCTCTAATGTTTCTATTTTGGTTTGCATGTGTGACATTTACTGAGCCTGGTATGCCACTACGACACAGGAAGTCAAGACTGACACCTAAGTCACGCCATGTGTCCGCGTGTTTGAGTGTTTGTTTGTCTGTATCTCAGTGGATGCTTTCACTAGTACTTCCACACTTACATGTGTACACACACACACACACGCACACACACATTTCACACACACACACACACACACACACACACACACACACACACACACACACACACACACACACACACACACACACACACACACACACACACACACACATGCTTTGCTCTCCAGTGCTGCTGTTTTTCCCATTAATTCCTCCACTCAATCCAGTCCTATATCAGCTTGTCATCACCCAACTCCATTCCCCCTCAACCCTGCCACTCAGGACCAATCTCGCTCCCACGTTTCAGTCACTCTGACGCCCGCTCCTCCAGCGTTTGGCGACTGACCTGTCAACATGTTGAAAGCTGCCTCTTATGTCTAAAATAAAGGTAGAGCAGGCATGGCCCCCCGTGACCCATATCTTATAATGCATATCCTTGCTTGAGGAGGCACCTTTAAATGGCCAACAACCATGTGTTACAAGGATTTTTAAGGGATTGTGAAGCCATCCATCCATCCCCTACAAACTCCCTTCAACATTTTTTCTTTCTTCACCATCTTTCCTCCTGGTCACACCGTTTCTCTGTCCCTCCTGTTTCATTTTTCTACCACCACTGTCTTTCCTCCACATCCTGCCACTCCCTTAGACATTCCTCTCTCCCCCCTTCCAGCTTGTCCTCCCCATCTCCCTCTCCCCCAGCACTGGAGAAATGCACCGTGTCTCCCTGCCGAGGCCTAAGCCCCCAGCAGAACAGCTCCATGCTGCTGTTTATGGCTGCGGGGGTTGAATCAGAGGAAGTAGAGCCCACTATGGAATATGGAGACTATTAATGTAAATGCTGCGGCTAGCAGAGTGTGTTAGCTGGCGTCTTAGGTTTGAAGGTGTAGAGGTGTTAAATGATTAAAATTGTTCAAACATATATTTTAAATGAGAGTCATTAGGTGCACAGCTGTATTCTCCATGTAGTCTCCATTGTTACATTTTCAATTGTGTCTTCTTGTTGCCAACAAAGTTTGGCAGCAGCTACAAATGGCAACTGAGTCAGATAAAGAACAAGAAACAGAACTAAGGTGAAAATCTGGTTCAATGGTACACTGTAGACTGAGCACATGCAGGAAGCAGTTAACTCTTTTTTTTATGATACTTCTTATTATTCCTTCAATTCCAAAGTAATTAATAGCGTATTGCTGTTGCATAAAGGAGGGAAAGAAGGATGAAAGAGGGAGAGGTAGACGGTAGAAGGAGGTGGAGCATGATTGAGGTCTCTTTGAAAGGGTTGGCAGAGTCAGGAAGTGATTAGGCCACTACAACAACTACAATAATGACAATAGGGAAAACATGTCTGTAGCCACAGCCACTTAGCATCAGGAACAGTACCCAGTATGGTTCCCATTTCATTACAAGAGCCGGACTGAGTGTGGGAGGATGGGCACATGGAAGGAAAGCGATGAAATACGGTGTTACCTACAGGAGAGTTTCAGAAGGTTTAGTTACTGTTGTTTCAGCTGCCCTTCTTTCTTGCCTCACATATGCAGTTTACATTAATAATGGTGGCAGATTTACCTTTTGAAATTCATTATAAACTTTGAAACAATGGGTCTTTGATTTCACACAAAAGCACGCTTCTCAGTTCTGGCAGGTGACCATAGATTTTGCCAGCGGGAACGACAACTCTAGCTAGCTATCATTAGATGTGTGAACATAAATGATATCATGTGAAAAGACTGAGGTTTAAGTCACAGGCAAGTCAACATCCTTACTAGCTGATGATTCATGTAGAGGACATGGAAATAACGGGTCAGAATTGTTGTCATACTGCAGGGTAGAGCAGTATAACAAGGGACAATTTAAGATCGGTTATTTTATTCTGACGTACCGGTAACTGTTTGGATGAATAAAACCATACGTGGACAAGCAACACAAAGGTAATGGTTATAAGATAGATAAGATAAGGCTAAAAAAAGACATGACCCTCCAAACTTTAAATGCAGAGTGCCCCTCTTATTGCAACACCACACAGAGCTTCAACATGTGGAGAAATCCAAAGCTTAGCCTGCTGTGCCTTGTTGCAGTTGCTAAGCTAAAAGGGAGGGAAGGGACGGTCTTTCTGAGCCTGAGCAGAAACCTGTTATTTTTTTATTTTTTTTGTCAATTGCACACAATTCACAACTTTACCAGACTTCTGCATCAACAGCAGAAATCATTTTACCGGAAAGGTGGCGGTGCACTGGTGCCAACTGCATCACTGCAGGGTCAGAGGAAGGTAGCTGGATAAAGCCCAGGCAGCGAGGAATGTGTCTGATGAACTTGATGTTCAGCCAGAATGAGGAGAGAATCGGTCCTAAACATGCCAGAAGGTCCAGTTTGTTCAGTTTGACATCAAATCATACAGTACATTTGGTTCTGAGTTTGACGGCATCCTTTGTTGTCATTTCTAACGCCTGAATCTGTCCTCACGTCACTTAGGCACAGATATGTCAGTGCTGTGCCAGCTCACACAAACTTAATGCCAGGCAACACATGACCACCAGCAGTGAAACAGCATGTGATGCTTGGCTGTTCTCTACTCATCCCTGCAGTGCTGATTTGGGGGATTTATTGCTCTGTCTGTGTGTGTTTTCACAGGGCCTCCAGGGAAACGTGGAAGGATGGGAAGAAGAGGGGAACCTGGTAAGTGACGCCCGCCACCTGCTTTGTTAGTTTATTTCTCTTTTTCTCTCTTTTCCTTGACAACTCTTCATCTCTCCCTCTCTCTCACTTGCACCCACACTCCCTCTCTTTTCCTGGGTGACTGGATAAGTTTGAGGGCTGGTAAAATAGCAGTGACCCACGAGTCAGTGCGTTGCATGATGGGCTGCAGTTGGCCCTTCTCCCTGTCCCTCCCTATTTGCGCCGACATAGCGCTAACCTTGGCCATGTGGTTGCACTAACTTTGCCCAGATGTCAGTCGTTCTCGCTGAGCGGTAGCAGCTGCAGTAGTACAGGCCTAATGAGATTCTCCCCTTGCCAACATCAGTACCCGCCATTATTGTGTTGCTTTTTCTTTCCACCCAGACCTCAAAACACTCATCGAGGAACCAAAACAGTGCAGAGACATAACTGTTGTTACAGAAAAGGTTGTCGTGACCGATAGATCGGATGTTCGGAGTTTGAGTCACCCTGGTTTTAAAGAGTTTTTATTAAGTGTTGACTCCACCAAATTGTGGCGCAGCACTTTAGATGATTATATCAAAACTTGCAAGACTGAAGTTGCTCTGCAGGATGTGTGTCAGGTGGGAAAACTCCCGGTCTGGTTGTGATTCATTGTTGTGGATATTTAGTAGATGACATCTGTTCCGGTGGAGATGTTGACTAAGTTAAAGCTCACCAGTAACATTTATTGTTCTACATCTTCCTTTCTGAACTGATCTCACCCTTTTAAAGCAGGACAGTTTATTTGAAATTATTTCTTGCAAGCTGCTTTTTTTTTAACTTGTCTATTGACTTGATTTTATTTGACATAGAATATTCAATGATGAGCTGAGATCTAAAGTTCATACACTGTGGTGCCAAAGTGCCTTGATTTTTTTTTAATCCCAACTCTATTGTGTACCTGTGGTTCAATTTAAGGATTCGGGTTGGAAGTAATATATATTTTTCTAATTGTCAACAAAGCCCATGCAACCAACAATATTAGTCTCTCTCGTAACACAGCCTGATTGTGCCTCTCAGTCCCAAGCCCATTGATTTCTACTGAGGATGTAAATCTTCAACAACAACAAAAACAGGTCAAAAATATATAGTTCCGGGCACCCAGATAGCTCAGTTGGTAGAGTGGGCGCCCATTTATAGAGGTTTATTCCTCAATGCAGCGGACCCGGGTTCGACTCTGACCTGCAGCGCTTTGCTGCATGTCATTCCCCCTCTCTCTCTCGACTTTCATTTCTTCAGCTCTTGTCGAATAAAGGCCTAAAACAAATGCCCCAAAAAATAAATAATATTATTTATTTATTAATAAATAAATATATATATTTATTAAAGTTTCTCCCAAGATGGGCCACTCGTTGGCTGCTTGCTGTTTGTTGTAGGATGGTCTGTATATTAAAAGGACAGTGTGGTTCTGTTTAGGTTGTCTCTCTTGTTGTTTACTTTTGCGTGCTCACATTGCAGCCTGGGATATATAGTGCGGAGAGGCTGTTGCGCCATTCTGCAGCTGATGACTCCGGGACAACTTTTTACAAGACCAGAAGAGGTTTTCCCCGTTCTCGCAGAAAAACAAATGAGAGTGGAGAGGAGAAGCAGAAACACAAACCTGAATAACAGGAAAGAGTACAGACGGAGTAGTTCTTTCTGTTTGCTCTTTCACTTGTTTTTCTTTTCTCTTCTGTTTACTTCTCTCTCATTCCCTGTCTCTTTCTTTCTTATTAGTGTCTGCTCACACTCACACACACACACACACTCACACACACACACACACACACACACACTCACACACTTACACTCACACACACTTGTCTCAAGTTCAATGCTTGAAGCTGGTCTTACTGTGGCTCCCTAACCAGCGTGCATTTGTTTACCTGACTGTCTGGCCCAGAAGGTCCTTGTCCCGGCGTCTAGACACAGCTAAATTTGATTGACTTGGTCTCCATGCCTCATACCGTATATCACAAGGCCTCTCTTCTTCTTCTTTCCCTGTCACCTTCTTGCCCCAACCAGCTTCATTTTTTTTTATCCCTCTTTCTACTCTTACCCCCAAAAATGCTCTTTCCCTTGAATCAAACAGGCTAACAGATTCTGGTCATGTTAGTAGGACTTTTTTATGTTTAAATAGTAACAAAACACCACAAATAACCCACTCCTCCCCAGAAGTCTGTTTTCAATCTTGCTGAGTTTCTGTAAATGTTTAGTGTTGCATCCATGCTGATGAGCTGTGTGGTACCAGGACTGCAGTGGTGGTGTAGCTCCAAATCGTGCCATTGACTGTAATTGTGTTAACAATCACATAAATCAGCATTATGATTGGTTTTAAATTTAGATCATATACATATGAAACAATCACTAATATAGAATATTTTAATGGCAAAATATATATTTACTTTGTAGGGGTTTGGGTGGTTTATTAGTGCCCTCGGCTATGGACTTTTAAGAGAATATTTTTTACAAGAATATTCTATTAAGACCACAAAGAACGAGAAATGAGTCTTTTGATCATTACTGTTGTTTTTGGTTAGGCTAAGTAAGAAAAGCTGAATGTATTTTTTGCTGCGGAGGCTCAACATCAGAGCATTTCAATCAGATCTGAAAGACTGCCCTGGAGAAATATCAGAGATATCTTTTTTTTGTTATACTTTAAAGGGACGCACAACCCCAACCTTTTCATTGTCTGTTTGTCCTCCATTTCATACACCCGTATCTTCTTAGGCAACAGAGTCTTGACATGACTTCATATTCTAATGCATAACATGCCCCATTATCCAGAAGTCTGTTTATCATAACAGGTTCACCACAAACTCCATTGGCAGCAGCTCTAATGAGCTTATTCTGTACCATATTTAGGTGGTTAATTACAGTCATCATTTAACAAACCGCATTGCATGCGCAGTTTTTCTGTTGCGCACTATTGTTCCGAGGAATTGATTGCTGTACAAACCAGAGGTTACCTTAACTCACACATGCTGTGCTTCATGTGTCAGATGTATAGAATTTATTTTCTAATGCCGGATATCTCTTTTTCTGTTGCAGGACCGCCTGTAAGTACAATTCCATCTCATACAGGTAGTATTAAAATCATTATTGAAGAGCTGTTACAGTGTGTGTACTGAGTACAGTACACACACACACACACACACACACACACACACACACAAGTATACATAGTATTCTGCACTATACAAACTATAGTTTTCTCTCACAGAACACACAGACAGACAAACTGTCACAGACTCACTCACACATGTCCATGTCCATGTGTGTGTGTGTGTGTGTGTGTGTGTGTGTGTGTGCGTGCGTGCGTGTGTGTGCGTGTGCGTGTGTATAACTTATTAGCAGCGAGTTATTCTCCGCTGTGGGACTATAACTCCTGCTAACACTCTCTCTCTCTCTCTCTCTCTCTCTCTCTGTCTCACACACACACACACACACACACACCAAGCAGATAAAACAAATGCATAAAGACATGTACTAACTGGAGACTGCTGCTGCCTTCAGTTTTGAAATTGATTTTAATTCAAATTAAATGATGTGATCTGCCTAGGAATAGTGTCCCTTTTCTGATTATATTTTTTTGATTTAAATATTTTGCCCACATGTGGCGCAGATCATATATGCAGAGGTGCACCTTGAAACACATCATAACGCTGTTCCGGACAGCGAAAAATCCAGGAAATGGTTTTATTGGAGAAAATTGTCTGTGCAGATGATTTACATAAGTGTGCATGAAACTATGCATAACTTCTTTTCCTGAACACACACAAAGTCTAGCCTCCAGCCCATAAAGTCGAAGGGAAGGTGTTGTAATGCGGCGTCACCTGCTGCTCCACAAAGTAAAAATCTGTCAGAACAATTTGTCTGAGTCAGGTACATTGGCTGCAAGCCGTCAAAAAGCAAGCTAAAAACAATGTCAATGGCATTTTTGTTTGCTTTTTAATTATTTTATGCAGGAGGAGATCGTTGAAGTTTGAAAAGCAGATGTAAACAGCTGCCAAAAAAGATCATATGTGGGCCATAAATTGTTTAACTGGGAGTCAAAAGTAAACATAAACATACTGTATGATTAAACATTCACTCAATGTAAACTCCATGTAGAGTAATTTAGTTAGTTCATTCAAAAAGTCTTTGTACGAATATCAATACTATACTACTATATATATATATATATATATATATATATATATATATATATATATATATATATATATATACATACATATGCAGCTGTTGGTTTCTGTTCTAACCTGTCTCAATGCTTCATGCTTTAATCTCTAACCTCACCAGGGCAAGGCTGGACGGGATGGATACCCGGTAAATTTGATTTGTTATTTATCCTGTCACTCTTCAATTTATCCAATCACGTCTCTATTTTCCTTCCTTCTTTTTTCTCCCACGGCTTCATTAGGCCTTTTTCAGTTTTTTCCACTCTGCTCTTTTTGAAAAAATTACATTTACTCTAATTGTCACCTGTTGCCTCTTCATGCTACCTTCAACATTTAATCTTCAGCAATGATGCATCCTGCCCCATGACTGAGAAGTGACTCAAATACAAAGACAGTCCTATTTAAACACACACAGACATAGACTGCTCCGAGTGGTGAGATGAGACGAAAGTTTTTTATTTCCCACAGCCAATTTGAAGCTTCACAACTTACTGACTCCAGGCAGAAAATAGTGACTTAAAACATATTTAGCACACGTGTGAAAGTGAGTAAACATGAAGAGCAATAAACATGAAGACAGATCTTGTAAAGATATCGTTGGTTTACATAAACCACGTGAGTGTAAACCATGCCCATGAAAAATGTGAAACATTCATTCACAAGTAATGGCCTTCAGCCTTTAAATGGGGTTAACTAATGTTTAAATAATATATCTGTGAACATCCATGGCTACTGAATGCAAAGCAGATTACTGACCTCCACAGTGGTGGAATGTAACTAAGTACATTTACTCAAGTACTGTACTTAAGTACAATTTTGAGGTACTTGTACTTTACTGGAGTATTTCCATTTGCTATGCTACTTTTTACTTCTACTCCACTACATCTCAGAGGAAAATATTGTTGTTACTTTTTACTTTTTTACTTTTTAATTAGTTACCAGTTACTTTGAAGATTTAGATTATTAATGCAGCATATCAACTAATAAATTCTGATATATTATCAAAGGTAAGTTACCCAGCAGTATATAAAGTAATTAAAATGAGTCCTACCTTTACCAGCTGCAACATTAAAGTGATGAACACATTAATCCATTGGTAATGATAGTCCAGTAATATATACCATTCTGAAATTCTGCATGATGAGTACTTTAACTATATTTTGATGCTAATACTTTTGCACTTTTACAAAAGTACTTTTAGTATATTTACACTGTAGTGTTGCTACTTTTACTTAAGTAACAGATTTAAATACTTATTCCACCACTGATGTCATGTGATGCATAACATACCAAGACTGAGAGTCAGTTCTTGTGTTTTTCACAGATATAGCGGCCTCTTGTGGCCACAATATCAGGCTGCTGACTTTCTCCATCACTGCTGAGATAAAGCAGCGCATGGCTCTGTTGCTGATTTGTGGTGTAGTCATCTGACACGATACACTCTCATCATTCAAGAGCTTAGGTTGTGAGAGCAGATGGATTAATCAGGACTGGATGTCTGCATGGTGTGCATGAGCAGGCTCTTTGTTCAGTGTGAAAAAAAAGCTGTTTGGTTGCCATGTCGGACCCCCGTAGTCGCCCCGGTGTTTGTGTTCCACGACTTCTTGTTGGTTGTGTGTTGTTGTCTCACTGGGAATATTGGGAAGTTCATTACCCATGGGGCCTCGCTCCCAGTCAGATTCCCAGTCTGCCTGGCACTGCACGGCCCTCCTGACGGGAAATGCCTGCTGCTAATTACATACAGGTGGACCGAATGCACAGAGAATTGTGTGTGCACATTTGTGTTTGTTTGCCTGTGACTCTGTTCTTCTTTGTCACTGTCTTCATTAGAAATTCCAAAGTTGTGGTACGTTGTAGTGTTGCAGTTTTTGACTTTAAAACATCTGCTTGATTAAATGATGTTATCTGTTCTTTTAAAGATGGATAACCTGCGTAATCCTTCCCGGCGTAGTCAACGTAATCAAATCAATCCTTATAGTCATTATATAGGTGTAAGAGGCAGCCTCCTGTTATGGTGCGTCTTATGACTAAGGAAGCTCCGTGTATGAAGTTAAAGTGAAACAACGGCAGATTAATCATACTGGCAATTAACATGGACAGCACATTATTGAATTTAGCAGCAGAGATGATCAAGTTTCAAACACTGAAGCTTAAAAAGGGCCATTCTTCCTGTTGGGTAACAGTGTTTGTGTATCTATGTCCATATGTGCAGATGTGAGTGAACTCCATCCAACCACCCATAGTTTATGCAGATCTTTGTAACAAAGGCCAGAACTGTGGAAGTGGTCAGAGTGTATGGAAGTGTGTGTGTGTGTGTGTGTGTGTGTGTGTGTGTGTGTGTGTGTGTGTGTGTGTGTGTGTGTGTGTGTGTGTGTGTGAGTGTGAGAGAGAGATATGTTTTCACACCAATAACTTCTCTCACATGGCCTGCTCATATGGAGAGGGCATGTGCACATCCACACAAATGAGTCAAGTCGGTTTCCGGAGAGTACCGCGGTGCTAAGGTTTGTTGTGCCTGTAAATGTTCTTTCTTTATTTTTCCATTGTTAAAACAAACAGCTAGATTACTTTCCAGCAATTTTTTTTCTTGCCTTCTTTCACCCTTATTACAGTACGCCTCTGTCCAATTCAAACCTTTAACCCTCAGCAGGCAGGAGTCTTAATTCGGTGACTGTACGCATAATCCAACAGTTTGAACAGTTGCAGCGGTGGAAAGTAAGAAAGAACATTTACTCAAGTGCGCAATTTTGAGGTACTTGTACTTACTTCCATTTTATGCTACTATACTTCTACTCTACTACTACAATTCAGAGGCAAATACTTCACTTCTTACTCCACTACATTTGTTTCATAACTTTAGTTACCAGTTACTTTGCAGATTGAGATTACTAATACATAATACAATCAACAAATAAAGTATGATTATATAATTAAAGTTTAAGATGAGACTTTGTTGATCTCTGGGGGAAATTCACAAGCTATCCAGCAGTATGTAAAGTAATTAGGGTGCAATTAGTCCCACCTTTACTAGCTGCATCATTAAAGTTTTTGCATCAATCATTTTAATCCAGTTATATTATATATGATTCTGAAATGAGCCATTCTGCATGATGAGTTCTTTTGGTACTTTATAAGTACATTTGGATTCTAATACTTTTGTTTTTAATATTACTTTTACTTAAAAGTGAAATTGGTATTGCATGATTTTTTACTTGTAACAGAGTATTTTTACACTGTGGTATTGCTACTTTTACTTACTTCCACCCCTAAACAATTGCCATATAAATTATGTGCATAAACGTGTGCATGTTTGCCAGTGTGTGTGTGTGTGCGTGCATGTGCTGCACTTCATTCAAGTGGCATACACATGTCTTGCAGTCGTTAGGCTCAGCAGTCCACTTCCATTGAAACATTAATGTGATAAACAGTGTTAATGGCATGCGGCTTGTGTGTATCTGAAGCATAACATTATGATAAGTGTGTGTTTGTGCATGCTGATGATTGTTTTCTCTCCTCATATAACCCCTGCCACTTCTTCCTCTCATAAATCACAGGCGAGGGGTTTGAGTTTCAGAAAAGAGCCTTCCCCCTGTCAAACAATCAAAGCCTAGCAGTCTGACAGAACAGTGCAGAGGGGTAAACACACACCAGTTAATTCTCATTCCTATGCCCAGCCACTAGCATGTTTATACGAAAGTGCCAGTCTGTGACAGACAGCGGCTCTCACTCAGCAGAAACAGGCCAAGGCTTCCATTGTTCAGCCTTCCAGGCCGCTGAGCACAGATTAAAGCCAGACAATCACCCAACAACATGTCAGTAATTTTCTGTCCAAAACACACAGCACTCTGGTATGCTTTATTGTGCTCTTTGGTTCTGGATGCAGCCACTATTCTTTTTTTTTTCTTTCTTTTTTTTAAAGAAGCAAATGTCATGTATCTCAAATTATGCTCATGTAGCCCTGACAGAGTGGAGTCTTGTCCCTTTGGCAACATGAAAGTAACAGGAGAGGAGGAGGGAATGAAAAATATTCAGGGTTGGTGGATCTTTGCGATGGAGAAAAAATATAATGGTACCAAAGGAGGAAAGTAGAACCAAGGGAGTGGAAACGGTCCTTTCACTCTCCCCATCTTCCTTAATTTTGACGTCACGTAATTAAGCTCATTGAGCCTAATGTGTGCTTCTAGCCGAGACGTCTGCTCTGATGTGCAGACACCAAGTTTTCACGCAGCATCCTCAACAATTACAACGTACTGGATAATTACCAGTCTGCACCATAGGGAGTACAATAAAGAAAGCAAAGACACCCCTCGCCCTGTTTCATTTGGATTAAGACCCACACATATGCATGTATGAGCATGCACACACACACACACACACACAAACGTTGACACACAAACATAGACACAGACATATGCCCTCCTGCAGGCCAAGTTATTTTCCAGAAATGTGTTTAAAAGCCATTTAATTGGTGGGAATGCTGAGTCAGAACTTTTTTTATCTACCGAGGGACGCTGCGGGACAAGATGGCGATGTAGACTAGAAATACACACACAAAAAACACACACACTAAAAAGGCTTTTTCCCACAGTCCCTTGAGGTTTTGGTGTTAATCTAAGGCCTATTTTTTCACTTTTTCACAACATTAATCTCCCAGTTTTTTTCTTCTTCTCTGGCATTTATCTGTCCTTTTATTCCGCGGCCTGATTTTTGCCTTTTGTGGTGAGATGAAGAGTTTTTACTCATGTTTTTTTGTTCAGCCTGTTCTATTTTTATTTGAATTCCAGCTCTTTTTCCTACCTTGCAGTGCACTGTAGGTTTGTACCACACTGGAGGTACAGTATAACAATTCAGCTATACAGAAAGAGAAGCACATAATATATTATGTAAGGGCCACACATCAAAATCCAATTTGCCCTGGCTCCTGTTTTCCCGACTGTTATTCTCATTCATATAAAGCCTACCGGCCCATTTTGCCCTTGGTTTCTCTTGGTCTCTGTTGCTGATTAAAGTATGACTCATATATTTTAAAGTATCTCAGTCATAGAAGAGCTTCCTGGACTCCTGTATTGTTGGTTGAATTATTGCTCCATAGTAATTCTGGTATTTTTATTCCATATTAAATACAAGTGACGTAAATAAGCTCATATAGGTTACAGCATATACTATATACTAGTGTATGCAAACTGTCAGCTGCCAGGTATTAGATACAGAGTTTTATTGCTGAGAATAAAGCTTCTCTCTTACACACACACACACACACACACACACACACACACAGCTATATAGCTACCTACAGTTCACAGGCCTCTGTGTCGCTTGTTAGCAGCCATAAATCAGTCTGTTTTTCCTCCGGTTCAGCAGCTGATGACCTCACCATGTACACCTCGTCTACTCATCCTGACGAGTCTTGAAGGAGCCGGGCTCTGATAAACACTTCCAGATGCAGAGATATCACTGCATACAGTACATGCACACAGACACACATTCATAGATCCAAAGACACAGATAGCAGGGAGAACTCACTGGGACATTTGTAGGCTCATTCCAATTCTCACATTTGCATGGCGGACATGACAAACGCAGTGTGCTGCATTTAATAGAGGGATGAAACTACAACCTGTCCTGTATTGTGCGTAGCATCCAGCATTACATCCGTACTCTTCACTTGAGACAGTCATGGAGAAATTATTGCCGTCAGATTGGTCCCAGTCATTTGTTCCACCCACCGTCTCAGCCACCTACTGCTGATTTCACAAGAGGCCCTCAATCAAAAAGACATCGGGAGCCTCAAAGGCTTTTTGCTGTACTTTTTATAACTCTCTATTATACGGACTTACCGCTTACGTTTTTGAAGACAGTTTATAGCCATAGCTGTCCCATTACAAGACTAAAGAGGGGCAGCAAACGATCACATGAACTATTAATGAGAGCAGCTCCAAAGCATCATTCCCTCTTCCCGGCTTCTTCTCTTCCCTCCGTCCTTATGTCCCACTGTCCATCCGTCAAAGCAAGCAGCAACGGCACTGTGGTAGGTTTTCACTAAAGGACCTCAGGTCGAATAGCGCCCATGGGGCTAGTAAAGCAGGGAGATGAAGAGAAAGGCCCAACGTATGGAAGCCCTCCAAGGCCAGAGATGACGACTGTTAATGATGGTTTCCAGTCTGCAGAGCCACCAGGACTGTGAGGGGTTGAGCAACACACGACTCGAGGGACCCTGTGAAAACTGTTAGCTTTACTTCAAGTACGGTCATTAAAGAGGAAGTCAACATTAGCCTTTACCACATACATCACATTTAAGTGTTTCTGGAAAGTTTGATCCAACTGTTCCTTTATGTTTAAATAGGGTTTTAAAAGGTTTGTTCCTTTGAACCGAGCGTTGCTTTGCAGAGGAGGTTCAATGACTGCTCGGCTGTTTTTATTGAGGTAAACAAAGTGGACAACTCCAACTGCTGTTGCAGCACTTGAATAGGGACTTTAAATGTACTTAATTGCCTGCTGGATAATCTCATCACCACAAACACACATAGACACGGTAGATGTTGGGTTGTGTGGAAGATGAATACAGCTGGACCGAATCCACCCTATCATGTTGG
This sequence comes from Perca flavescens, assembly GCF_004354835.1. Classification (NCBI taxonomy): domain Eukaryota; kingdom Metazoa; phylum Chordata; class Actinopteri; order Perciformes; family Percidae; genus Perca; species Perca flavescens. The sequence goes on from NC_041340.1 coordinate 21,164,519, forward strand.
ACACCACACTCTAAATCTTACCATAATTATAAACCCCCTGGAAACATCTTAATATTTGAATTTCATCCGCACACACACGCACACACACACACAGTTAAATGGGGCAGGATATACATAGAGCATTTGTATAAAAAGTTCTTCTTTTTCATCCAATAACTGCAGCTGTTCCTCTTTCGTTTACAAGCACGCTTTTTACTGTCCTCCCTTGACACGTTTGTCTTGCCAAATCCACTTAACTGTTTTTCCTAAACTAAGATCACTTACGTTGTGTTCCTGAGAGATACAGAGTCAAGACTCAAACATTATTACAATACTAATAAATAACAGCCAGTTTATGATACTTAGGAGGGGGAAGATAGTTTTGTCAGTGGATTTAAAATAAATATTTTCTTAATCATGTTCTCTATTCACAGCAGACTTACAATAGACATTTTTGAAGCCACTTGTTTGGAAACAGACTTTTTTCAACTTCTTTCTGAGAGTTTGATAAGAATGTTGATACCAGTCTCATGTCTGTACGCTAAATAAGAAGTTAGAAACTGGAGAACATTAACTTACATAAAGACAAGGGGGGTTAGTTAGCCTGGCTGTCTGAGGGTAAAGAAACTATCTTTCAACACCTCTAAAGTTTAACACATTATATCTGGTTTGTTTAATTTGTCCTGAAGTGTAAACATGATAAGTTTCGGTTTTATGGGGGTTATGTGCCAGACCTTTTCACAGTAATAAGCTAAGCTAACTGTTACGTGGCTCTAGCTCATGAGACATGAGAGTGGTATCAATCCTCTCGTCTATCTCATAGCAAAAAACTGAATAATCATGTTTCCCAAAATGTCAAACTATTAATGTAATGGTTCTGCATCGCTCTCTTTTGTCTTTTTGTAATTTCTATTTATCTGTCCTCCAACAGGGTCCTCTTGGCTTAGATGGGAAACCAGTGAGTATTCCCATAATCAAATATGTAAAACATGCTTTAAGTTACTGACTGGAGTTTATTTTGAACTCTTTTTTTTTTTTTTTTTTTTTTTCTTCCTCTCAGGGTTTTCCAGGGCCCCAGGGAAGCCAGGTACACCATCACACACCTGTTGTATTGTTTTAGTTTAATTTTTTTAACAGTTCATTATCTATGATCTTTTGCGAATCCAGGTGGGTATTTGGCCTGTAAGACAGGTGATGGTTTGCTAACCTTCATCAATCATCTTTACTGTTCCTAAGGGAACGATGCAACTGTTACTGAGTGGAAAAAAAACCACAGAAGCCGTCTTGTTTCTTGTTCCACCGCTTAAGTGATCCCAGGGCTCACGGCCACGGGGGACTCATGGTTCAACTGAAACGAGTGCTGAAATTCCCCTTTTGCACTTCACCTCTTGGGTCCCATTGATCACCCATCCCTGAAACCTCCCCGCCGCACTCCCAGACACACCCAGATGTAGTGTGGAAACAGATTAAGCAGAGCGAATGGGCTCCACACTATTGGGAAAAGTGAGAGAGGAAATAAAGTTTATAACCTCTACAGATGCTCTTTAAAAAGTCATTACAGTACCCTCTCAACCCCACCCTTTGGTCACCTTGGCCACAAGAAGGACGAGTTATCTGCTGAAATGTAAACCCCTCACCCCCTCCACCCCACAGCATAATGAGAGCTGTTTGAATAGCTCCTCTCCAAACACTATTAAGCTGTTGTTTCCTACAAAAGGAGACCTCAAGCTGGGTCTGTCCTTTAAGAGGACTCTCCCCATCACCGAGGGTCAGCCGTAAAACCCCAGCAGGTGTGACAAAGACCTCATGACCAGATTGGCATAAGTACTCAAGGGATGTGGGGGGAGATGAAAACAAGAGAATCAAGGATAAAAGCAGTTTGATTTGTTGATGGATGATGGCTAGGGGAGACACGAGACAGAGAGTGAGTTCAAGCACCATAAACTTAAAACAACTTAACAACTAAACAAGAACAAAAACAATTATTTTGCAAAAACGGATCTTTCAGACACATATTGTGGCCTTCATCATCAGTGGATGGAGTTTGCTCAGTTGTCATGGAGATAGTTTAGTTGAAAAGCCCTGGAAATGTTTAGTGGACGTACGATTTTATTTATTTTTTTGTCAAACTGCTATTTCCAAGGTCAATAATGAACCTTTTATCTGAACAAAATTCTAAAATGACATAAAAAAATACAAGAATAGCTAAATATGAACTATTCATGCAGCTTTTCATTGAAGCAATATTATGTTAACATGAACTACAATTTCCAAACACAAGACTCTTAAGTTTTTATGTCTGCACCCCTGATTAAAATAAAAATATTCTAATAATTCTTATTCTAATTTTTGAAGCAGAGCAGGTGATAAGCTGATGCCTGTCACCATGTGGCCATTCCCATTAACAAACTGCTTATCCTCTGCAGCAGATCCCCTTCTTCAGCTCCGTACTCCGTACAATTAGAGCTCCAGTCCAAACAAAATGTCTGACAGAGAAGACGTGAGGAAATGGGGGAACAAATCAGAGATTTAGATGGCAGAATGCACTTTTAGACAGACAGTGGCTGAGATTAGAGACAGTTGGTGGCAGGTTTCCATGTCGTCCTCTGCCACATTTGGGGTCCTTGTGCCACTGAGACAGGCAGACAGAAAGATGGATGAGGCAGGAATAAGGTCATCTGTGGGCCTGGTCTTCGTGAGACAATGTCAACCTGCCAACAGTGTCGCTGTGTGTCTCACATACTACACATCAGGCCTGTTGTTGTTGACCCTGTGTTTTTAGTTAGCGTTTCTAGCATTCCACATCTAAAACCTCTTCCCCCCTGAGAGAAAGACAGAACAAAGGAACATGTTGCCCTTTCAGTTTTGTCCCTCAGCATAACAGTTTTAATCTCACAAAGAGAAATCGCTGCAAGCTCATGTGGTCTTCTTCTTGTGAAATATGCTCAGACAAATTTGTGATTGAGCAGTCTTGATGGCACAGCTGCATTAAGTGGTATTACTGCCTTGCCTTACCATTTGATTGAGTGCTCCATGCTAGCAGCCAGTTGAAGAAGTACTGTGCAATGATATATGTTTCTCATATGATAACTGATTTATATTGACCAACTGTTTGCGATTATCTCCTCCCTCCTACAGGGACCAGCCGGACCCAAGGGAGAAAAGGTATGCTTCAATATGGATTTCAACAACCTTGCCAGACAAGTCAATGTGTGGATGTATTTCTCACATTAATTTACAGGCGGACAGACAGACTCAAATGCAGGCGCACACACTTACACACAACCTCACAGGTGTTCCCTGCGTCGCCCTCCCACATTCACGTTTTCATTGCGCGGCCATGAAATGAGCCATAGAAAACATGTAGTAATGTAGGGGCTCGTATGTCTCCGCACATTCTCACGTCAAGGCACTAAACAGGTTTACAGGCCTTCTGCAGGGCTTCGATGATAGCCAGATGTTTTCCCACTCTGTGAACCTCTGCCCATGTAATCTTGCTGGTAGCTCTGTGATAAGAACATGAACTCCAAATCCTCATCGGAGAACCAAAAATCCCCAGCACGTGCGCTCCTACTTCTACTTCCTTCACGTCCCGTCAGATGATTCCAACTGTGGCCTATCAAATGATTTATGCAGTAAATGTCGACTTCCTGAGCTGGTTTAGGGACAGATGACCTTTGAGTTGCTTCCTTCCCATAAACAAGTATTAGCTGTCTGTCACAGCTGCTCTACAGTAGCAGTATGATGTTACATTCTTCATCCTGTGAGCATATACAGTGGTAATAACTGCTGACAATTGTTATTTTCCTGTTTTTCTCCCAGGGTGACCAAGGAGACGTTGGGCCAAGGGTAAGTCCTGTTATTTGTCTTTGCCTGAGAAGCTAAAACAAGATGTTTTTGACTGTTTTATGTGCATTTTTTCACTACAGCTGACTTGGCTGAAAATACCTTTCCTTTGATTGTGTTTTGTTCCTCAGCAGATCTTTGCCATTTAAAAATGAACTTCCGTTTAAATCTTCCTTCCAGTTTCCACTTTCTCTGTCTCTGCCAGTCTTGTTTTTTTTTTTAATTTTCACTATCTTTTAAGGTTAAGGGACATTGCGCTTACCATTCAGTCATGTCAAGAAGTATATTTGATAAAAAGAAAATGATTGAGCATCAATTTTGAGACCTTTAAAACATCTATCTTTGCAGTTTCCCTTTACCTTTTTTGTTGAAAGAACCAAACAAGGTCATATCTAATTAGAGCTATAACAAGCATTTGCATAATGTCTAACGCCGACACAGGGGACATATGTAGCTTTCAGGAGAAGGGCTGAGATTCAAACCCAGAACAGATTGGAAATCAAAGTCCAGGATAAGAAGAGTCTGAAATTGAAAAACTACTCATAATTTTCTTGTTATCATGCTGGGGAGGACAATGTGTGTGTGCAAACATACAAATGTAAAAATACTTTTTGTCACATTGTTATACCCACATAACATTCAACACTCAAGGCTTTTATGATTCATGAGAAACGTGTGTTTACCCTACGCGGCCTCCAGCAACTGCCCCAACAACATAGGCCTGCTCCTGTGATGAGGTTTGAGTCGCCCACATCTCCAAAGCCAGAGATGAGAAATAATAATATTAAAGAACGATGGAAATACTTAAATGTCACCATCAAAACCCAATGGTTGGGGCGCTGCGCCAAAGCTGCCATATAGTCTCAACCAAACTATATTTTTTTTATATTATGGAATAACCTCGGTCTGCATCTGGTCCATGTTGTCAGTGTTGTCTTTTCATGTGATATCATTCACCCACCATGAGATCTATGTAATTATCTCTCTTTTCATTCACTGTGGTTTGAAAATAAGCCCCCTGTGCCTTACATGGTAAGCAACTTGGATTCTTTGAAGGATTCATGTATCCTATGAATCCTCCTGCAACGCATTTAAATGTTGTTTTTCTAACTTATAATAATATAACAATAATGTTAAGAATTTAATATCAGGTCAAGGCTACACTTCCTCTCATGCAAAGAAAAAGAGCTACTGAAGTAATTTATGCATTGTTTAGGGTTCAACTTTTTTAATTTCCCCTGTAAGATGGTCAAAACATAACATAGAACTGTAATGATTAGTTAATTTATCATTTATTGATCTTCAACAATTGTTCACCTAATTTTTCAAGCAAACATGACAAAAGTTCACAAGTTGCCACTTCCGAAGTGTGTATAGTGAAGTATGACAAAACAAACATTTTGGACAACAAATTCCACAAAATCCCACATCCTTGGTCCAATTTTATTTTTTTGTACTTAACTTGGTCCAAAGGTAGAGAGATTTATATAAGTTTTGATAATTCATCAAATTCAGATAAGTCACGTGAAAAGCAGAAGCTTATAAATATTTTAACTGACGTAGCCCAGCAAAAATATTTTTTTCATAACCATTTTCAAGTTTCAAAAAGGCTATAACCATCTATACCAGACAAAAACTGTCAGCCAGTCATTTCCATATTGGCAGTGGCCTCCCTTATGAGGACCATAACTCTGACTGTGAGCCACTTAAACTTCCAAAATACTCAAACATGAAACATTTATAAAAACTACAAATCTTCCTCTTAAAAAGGCTTTTGTATCCACTTGCTGCTTGTCTTTATTATTATTAACATTCTTTAGAAAATATCCAACAAATGAGGTATAGAATGATATTTAGAAATAGATGTGTAGTCATAAATCTAAAGAGTTGGAGCCTGACAATAACAATGTGTTATATGAGTATTGGAATGAGACTGGATGGCTATTGTTTTATAGCAGAGCACAAATGGAGTGTAAATTTGACAGGGCTGCCAAGCGGAACAATATTAATGATGCGGATCAGAAACATTGCCGGAATTCCTGATTCCCATTGAGGCGTACACCATTTGATTTCCCAGCTTATTCCTTCAGTTTTTGAGGTAATAGTTTATGCAAGAGTGAAACGTTTTGGCATTCTGCATTACATAGTTCTTCCAAATGGTAAATATTGCATTTGGACGAGGCTTCTGAAGCTTAGATGTCCTTGGATAAGTCTGCAGCCGAAAAACCTCAAGAGTATCGCTTAGAGACACAGGCTTGGTTCAAAACAAACACTGCAGCTCCTAAAACTACTGTATTTGTGAATGAGGTTTGGCACCGGGGTACATTTTCATAGATAAAGCTAGATAGGTTAGCAAATGAAAAACTGTTGGTCTCTGAACGTTTAAAACTGAATTTTCAGGTATGAATTGAACCCCACCAAGGTTAAGCAGATAAAAGGTGGTGCAGTTGGAGTACATCATCAGTACATAAGCTCTGTCATCACCTTGCCCTGATCTCAACATTGTACGCTGATTCACCTCTGAACTCTACGAGAGGATGAGAGAAAACATGTGAAAACAGGAAGTGGCCATGAATCTCTGTCAACCTGTGACTTCCTGTAAATCCATCATTTTCAGTGTATTTGTCAGGCTGAATCTGGTCCCAGAACAGATTACAAACACAGGATAACAGGGGTGTAAAAGCACGATCAGATGTCAATAGAACCACCATTTCTCTCCAAAGCAACTTTTATTGATAAGCATTAAGATGGTAGCCATTTTTTTTCATAGACTACATTCTGTCACATCCATACAGGACGTTGTCAATGCATGTTTAGGTTTGTCCGTTGAAAGACACACTGGGAGTTTCATCCTGAGCCAAAGCCTCCTCTTTCCTCCCCCGAAGCTGCTACAAAAAGGCCATGGTTAGACGGGGTTCCGAGGTTAAATGGCTGTTTGTCTTAGTATCAGCCTATGGTCTGATGAGAACGAGGTAAGGGGGAAGTCCACTGTGTGAAACAGCCTATTCTCTTATGAGATGTTTAAGGAGCATATGTGTATGTGGTCTCCATGGTGGGAACGGTGTGAATGAGTGAATGTGACAGTGGGGAGAGAGGAGTGCATAGGCAAAGAGAGGAGGTGGAGGGGGTCTGCGGTGTCGGATAGACCTCAGATATCCAGCGCTCGCCGCAGCCTGTTAAAGGAAACTGCATGAGCAGGCTAGCATCTCCCCTTCTTTCTCTCCCTGCTATCCCCCTGCTGTTCTTCCTCCCTTCTCTCTTAGATCTTTTCTCCATCCTTTCTTCCATGCGTTTTTGGAGGGAGCTCAACCAAAGAGACAGCACAGTACTCCGAGCTCTGTGGCGGCAGACGAACTCTGCTCCTTTCAGCTTGACAGACAATCATCACAGTTACTGTCTGTCAGCTGGAAAGAGCCAAGCCACCTCTGTTTGGTTTGGTCGCAAAGGGAAGGATGGGAAGACATTAAATGGAACACACACACACACACACACACACACAATTAAATACATGTTTGAGTGAGAGACCCAGGATACAGTTTCTGAAAGGGCAAGGGGGACAGTTACTGGGTCTTGGTTTTAATTTCTCAGTTTTAATGAAACGTATCTTTGCAGATGATGTATCTTTGTTCATTTGTAAATGTACATCTTGTCATGAGGCTATTTAAATCCTGAGCTCTTTTCATCCACCTGGTATGCTACAGTACGTTGCTCACCTTTCGCTTTGTCACTTCCTCTCTTAAGGGTCCTCCTAACTACAGCACATATGCAGGTCTGCACAGTAATCAGATTCTCACCGTCAAGGTTTGTTCCTCCGAGCGAGCTGTTTCTCTGTCCTCCCAGCAGTCTTTGCTCTCTGTCAGGCCGCTGATCTGTCACTCACCATGCAGATAGAGGAGCAAAATACTCTTCTTGAGCTTTCTTACAGCTTCAGAGGCTGCTGAACTCTCATCTGTTTTTCCCAAAGCAGTTATTCCTCTCTTGGTTCTCGTCTGCACTCTCTTAATTAACTATGGATTTCTGCATTCTTTACTCATTTATCTCTCTTTCTGTTTTCCCTCTTTTGTCCTTCAAAACACTCCATGTCCTCTCCTCTTTTTTTCTCCTCTTTCTGTTTCGGCTGTCTTCCTACTTTTTGTCACTGCTTCACCTCTTGCATCCCAGATGGTCTTCCCCAGATACGACCATGGCTTTCTCTCTGGAGAGCAGTCCAGTAGCTTTCAGAGACGCTTTCTGAAGGTAGACCACAACTAAAGCATGTGTTTACTTTTAACACTTCAACCAACCTTTCTTATGCACGTTCTGGTCAGTCATCCTGCATTTCATTGATTGGTTTGCTGACTTTTTCATAGTTGTCCTGTGTGTGTGCTGGCTTGTTTAGTATTAACATAACTTAACTAAAATTGTTTGTATAAAAGTTCTAAAGCATCCAAAAATTTAAGAAAACATCTTGGAAGATGAACCACACACATTTCAGAGAGCCTCAAGAAATGTGTGTGGTTCATTACATGGAGAATAGAAGAGCTTTGTTGGTGACAGTTTATTTCAAGTCTGAGCTCAATAATAATTATCAGCGCAAGGAAATAAGGTTTTAGTCTTCTATTTGAAGGTCTTGATGATATAATTTTCATGAAAGGGCTAGCTGTACCATGTTGCTTGCTACAACAAAGCGAACCCTAATGCAGCATATGACCGTAGAGACGAGAGGGTGCAGAGGAAGTGTCACCATGTTACTATAGAGACCGCACTGACGCTTACATCCCCTTTAGTGGTGAGCAAGACTTTTAGGGCGTTAATGCTTTCTGTTTGGCATAAGCATGAGGGTAGAAGTCATCAGAAAGAGACATGTCCCCAGTTAGATGTAAATCAAGTGATGAAAGGTTCTTTAACAGGAGGTGACAGTCCTTCTGAAGCTTAACCAGAAAAGAAACTTCTCATTCAACAGATGATGATGTTCTCAATTAACAATGTCTCGTGTGTGAGAGTGCATTTGTCAACATGGGTGTGTTTTACATGTGTGTGACTAAATATCAGTCTGACTCACCGGATGAGGGCAGCTGCTATTGGCCAACTCCACTCTCCCCTCCAGTCTCCCTTTGTTGTCACTTCTTAAGTCTCCATCTATTATATGAGCTGGGATGACTAGCAAATTAAGCTAATAAGCTACAGGAAAGGTTTAATTAGAATTTTTGAATTATGCAAAAAGGCCTTCTGTGGATTGTATTAAATATATTTAAAGCCTGTAATCAATATTTTTTTTTATATTGACAATGAATCAGATGGTTACTTGTAAGTGAAAGAAGTCACTCATTGGGGTGCACCCACAGACTATTGTCAACCGACTCCTCGGTTCTCCTCAGCTCATCTTTTAGCTCATTGTTGTAGGCTACTTATGAAGATAAACATAGACTAAAGGCAATCCAAGACTAAGAACGGGTAAAAAATTATGTTTTGCTTTTTCATGGCTATAAAAACATATTTTCTGTTGTATTTCTTGCCGTAATTCTTCTATTTGATTTTGGGTTTTTTTTCATCAGGGTGACCAAGGCGAGGGTGGACCCGCTGGTCCTCCCGGTCCTCCAGGTCCCCCCGGTCCCAGAGGCCCCCCTGGGAACACAGGCAAGGACGGGCCCCGTGGCCCTGCTGGCGAGTCGGTAAGAGCTTCTTCTCATGCATTTGCAAGTGCCAAATGTACACCCACTACACAAAGCTATGCACCCATGCACACCCGCACACTCCACTTAGTTGCTGTTTTTCTTGTCCTCCATCATTCTGCCCCTTTTCCTCACCCTTTAAGCCAAGGGTACACCACAAAGAATGCACTCACGTAAAACACCTTAGTCATCACAGGCTGCTGTGACCCCAATCTTGTTGACCTGGTAGGGTTCAACCACAGGGTGTTACAGATTGCAAAGTGTGCAAATGTATAAAGGGGGAAAGGGTCTATGCAGTAAATTGCAGTGAACCCATATTCTCATTCTTCCGGGTTTGCCAGTGAGCTGTGGCTTACCTAAAAGCTCCCAGAATAGCAACTCTAGTCCTAGCCTCATCTGTTTTGTGTAAGACAGCAGCCACAAAGTTCTCCAGCACGGGCCCCATTCTCCAACCCTCCTACCACGGTTGTATTGCTGTGCACCCCTGAAACAGATATGGCACTGTGGCGAGTTCATGGGCAGTTTGCCGGCCTCACCAAACAATAGCTGTGCTCCTCGCCTGAGGCAGTTTATGTTTCTCAAAAATTAACTTTCTGCTTACCAGAGTTTAGTTCATATGCAGCGGTCGCTTAAAGCTGTGGTTGTAGGGTGGAAGAGAGAAAGAGGCTATGAAGGTTATTGTTGTTTAAGGAGTGAATGCTCTCTTACCCTTAACTGGCATAGGACAGCAAAAGGATTCAAGTGAAAATGTTAGTTTTAATGTGGGTCAGTTAAGAGCTTACACAGAACCGACAAAAGAGAAACCCAGCGTAGTCATGAAAATGACTGAAAGCAGAAGGGTCTAAGAGAGGGGCCCTGTCCTGTAACCCAGTCAATTTCATGTATTCACCAAGTTGATTAAAGGCGTTGCAAAACCCAAAACAGCAAAACAAAGCAGAGTGGCGCTAGGAGCCGCTCCATGTTGTGGGCAGATGTTTAAGTGGGCTGAGCAGGAGAAAGTGAGCAAGCCTGCCAGTGTGGGTGTCCTTAAACTCTGTGTATCTGCAAAGTGGAAAGTAAAGGAATGACAGCTCAAACTAAGTTGCAGCTCTAGTTTCAGTCTGATGTGTGGCTACGTGAAACTCCCGTGGTGGATGTGTCCGTAAATAACATTGCTTTATTTCAACATATTTAAGTTCAGGAAATAATTCTAAGTAAATCTAGTGTCGATCATAATTGGAAATGTATCAGACATCTGAACTGGTGTTCACCCATTCTTTTCTGCGCTAAGGATAAAAGAAGTGCTAAAAAACTATTTGCAACAGCAATTTGTTTCCCACTGCTGTCGAGGAAAGATCAATAGAGGAAGAGGTAAGAGGGGTGAGAAAAGAGGATAAAAAGCTGCTGGAGCAACTTAGGATGAGGACCACAGTAGTAGTCTAGGATCAGGATGACAGTTTGTATGTGCAGGCAGAGAGCAAGAGGAAGAAAACCAGCTGGGACACGTCTAAGTAGCTTTTGCACATTATTGTAAAATATGAGGACAGAGCGGAAGGCTAATAACCTCCAATTCATTGTGTGTGTGTGTGTGTGTGTGTGTGTGTGTGTGTGTGTGTGTGTGTGTGTGTGTGTGTGTGTGTGTGTGTGTGTGTGTGGAGAGAGATAGAGGGCTCTTGCACAAGATCCTACTTAGCTGTCTCTGGTCATGGATGACTTCATAGCAGATGTTGCTCCAAGCATACGTCCACCTGGCCCTCACAAACAACCATGATAGGTCTGCTTACCTAAATAAGACAAATCAATGATGGACATTATGCCAGAAAGTGGACATGGAATACTCTCAGTGTTTGTGTTGTGGCGGAGTCCTGGCCAGGGCTCCAGTCTTCAATAGCAAGAAAGGCTTTTTGAATATAAATGGGTGTCACATTAAAGGAAAAACAAACAGGAAGTGGCTTAACCTAACTTAACCTAACTTAACGTAAGTGGCTATTGTTATTGTAGTTGTTGTTGTTGGTATTCTCATTGGGGTTTTGATGATGGTGGTGGAGAGCGCTGTGTAAAATACACCTTAACCCAAATCTCCCATAAGTGTTGATTGGGATTGATATCTGGTGACTGGGACAGCCATAGCATATGAAACCATTCAGTGGGCCTTTGTGCCCTGATCAAGCATCTCAATCTTGTTTTTCCTTTGTCACCGGTCTGTATGTACTGCGGCTCAGAGTAAGTGCTTGCTAAACTCAAGTCCATGGACAGTTCATGCCTTGTTAAACACTGACATCTAGTGGCTAAAGGGGTTTGACTCTTCGATGAAGCTTTACCTGAAGTCAAGACCTGAAATTTCTGCTCTGTCCTCTTCAGGGTTTTCCAGGTCGTGATGGCATTGAGGTGAGTGTTGTTCAAATCCAGTTCAAGCTATCTGTTTGTTGTTCATGAATTACTATTATAAGTCTGCAGTGACGATTTGTCTTTCTCTGGTTAATTATGGTAACCAACTATATTTCTGCCTCAGGGGCCACAAGGATTGCCTGGGAAGCCGGTACGATCATTAATAAATTACTGTCCTTGACTCAACTTAATTGCCTTACTTCTTGTTAGATTCTGCTGTTTGCTACAGAAATATTGTGTAACCAAAATGTGTACTTTTGACATTAATTGACTGTTGTGAACCGACAGGGAGAAGATGGCGAGCCTGGCTATCCAGGACCACAGGGTCCTCCGGGAGCGAAGGTATAGATAAGCGTTATTCATCAGATAGCTTGTATGCTGAGTATTTTAATGTATCTGCCTTTTCATGCGTTGACCTCGAATGTTTTCTGTGTATGAAAACAGGGCGAGTCAGGAGTGGGAGAAAAAGGAGAGAGAGGCATGGATGGACTCCCAGGTTTAAAGGTAGAAGATCGATATGAAATGGCATTCAAACAATACACACATCAATAACTAGTACTTTTCTTAGCTATAACATTATTTCTACACTATAAAAAAAACATTTTATAATATAGCCATTGTCTGACAGAGTTTTACCATAATGTGTTATATGTGTGATGAAACAGGGAGACAAAGGGGAAATAGGAGAGCAAGGACCACAGGGACCCATGGTATGTGTATTAACCCTCTGAAATCATTCTGTTTTAAACACTTTGTATTGTGATTATCTTCAGTTGTTTATTTAGGCTATGTCTCATTTACTTGTTTTTGTTTTTGCCTCAGGGTAATCCTGGTGAAAAAGGAGCTATGGGCTCCTCAGACATCATCGACTTCAATGGGAAGCTTCTAGATGCTTTCCAGGTGAATGACATTTAAGCGTCAATGAGACCAGATTTATGGTTGTATCATATTTTTCATCAGACACTTATTACTGCATCTCAAGTTGGGCATCAGACAAAAAACTTAAACAAGACCAGAAATTGTCGTGTGGTAAGAAAATCTTTTCCAAACCCGCAAAACTGAACATGTCACCATTTCTTCTCGACAGGCCATCAACACCATCAGTGTTTCGGTAATCTGCTGTTGTTTCTGCATGGTTTTGGTGGCGTGATCAGTAACTAACACCTATAATAATCCATATGCATACACAGACTTGAGTAAGCACACTCCCTGTGTGTACCAGCACCTTATCCCACCTGCTTCGGCCAGTGGATCGGTATGTTTTTGTAGATGCCCTCCACCCACAGCTCCATATTTCAGATGTATTGGATGTCCCTCTAGAGGCCACATCTAAAGAATATTACTGAATGTCCCTGGTTTACTAGTCTACCAGGCTCTCTTGTGTATTCAGTTGGAATTAAATGCACAGCCCCAGCAAATATAGTACAGCTGTGCTCTTCTATCACATAACGTGTAGCCTACAAAGAAGCATGCTTAATCATGCAGAAAAATCAACAGCCTTTGTTACATTGTTGTGTTACGAGTGTGTTTTCATGCTATGTATTCAACGTGCCTCACAAGATACGTAACTTGTAACTTGCTATAGGGTAGCATGGTGTTTTTTTAATCTATGCATTGTGTTCCTCATAACTGAGTGCACAAGGGGAATGCATTAGAAAGGATGGGAGGGGAACCCCTCATAGTTACCACAGTCTCAGTTTCACATCCCTCTCAAACACAAGACCCTTTGATTCTACCATGTACCGTGCTACATGCTAATAACAGATGCATATCTCTGTAGTGGAGTGTGTATTTGATTAAAAACCACTATGAACCAGATCCCCTCGGACCGGATCTGAAATGGGCTCCTGCATGCAACGCTGTAGACAGCAGCGTGAGCTAGTTACAAAGGAGTTGGTGAAAACATGAACCTGAGATCTTATCAGAAGCCTCGTGCCAACGTGGATCATTTGGCACCAAATCACACGCAAGGTCTCAGCTAGAGTTATATCCATGGAGCGGGGAGTGCTCATTGGCCACCCAGTTTGTGTTATGATTTATTCTCTTGTTTGTGTGAAAAGCCAAATTGGTTTCATTGGTGGGATTTCGGTGATGATGAATTTGGTTTAAAAACAATGCTGAAATTGGTGGCTTGTTACTGCCATTTATTTTATAGCTTTTTGTATAATTATTTGCATGATTATGCAATGATGGAATATCTCAGATCAGTTTTGTAAACATTGATTGGTTTCCATGGCTCAAACAGAAGACAAATGAAAAGTTAGGAATTAGAAGAGAGAGAATCAGCATGTAGCTACACCTCTGAGAGGCAACAGGGGTTCTTTTTTTTTAATGACTTCAAGATGGCCAGAGGACTTCAGAGCGAGAAGTCACAAGTGTAACATTGTGGATGTAGAGATTAAGGTCCATGATTTTAAGAGGCTACCACTAATCAACCAGCATAGAAGATGGCATGGGATGGATATGTGTTATTCTTTATCTATCATTAGTGTTAATTAAAGTCACTTAAAAAGATCAGTTCCCCCTCCTTTTGTGAAACGGTCTCATCCTGCATCAAAACAATCAACAGAATGGAAAATGATGCCAGGTTATTGTGGACCACAAACCACATTCAGCACACTCTTTATGAGATAAAATTGCTTCAAGTTGGTTGTGATCAGTGAACACAGTGAACAAAAGCAGTCATCAGCTTTGTTTACTGTTAGGCTTGTGTTGTGAAATCCATCAGCCTGGTTGTATTATTCTGTGTTGGCCCATGTTCAAGCCTTATGATGGAGTTCTGTGCGTTCCATGTTTTTTTCACCATTGTAAATGAACTGAGTAAACAGCCCTGGCCCTTCTATACACACACATATATATATATATATATATATATATATATATATATATATATATATATATATATATATATATATATTAAAGCAGCTATGAGTATGTTAATGGTTCACATGACTACGTTTTTGTGAAAGGGTTTATCCATAAGGACGAACCCACATAGAATCGTCTCTGCAGTTCCCCTCAACTCTCTGGAGTTGGAGCAAGTTTCAGGTCTTTGTTTTTGCTTTTTAACTTTGCTGTTACTGCTCACTCTCACAGCTCTCATCAGCAGCGTTTTTGGACACAACACAGCAACAGCCACTTTCAGCACAAAAAGCTTTGAAAACCCCACTGTATGCTACCAGCCCAGCACAAAAGCTAAGCTAAAGTGCCAGATACTTTTCTCTTGTTCTTGAAGAGCGAAAGATAACTAAAAGATTATTGGACAACCATTTCTCAGGATTAGGGCTGGGTATCGCCAATGATTTCCCAAAATCAATTAGATTCCAATTCACAAGGTCCCGATTCCATTACATTTTCGATTCAATATTAGTTAGATTAGGGACATTTCAGTTATATAAAAGAGATTATCAGAGAACTCATGCTGTAAATTGTACAAGCAAGAAGCAACCCTCAAATTATTTTTAAATAGTGCACCAGGATGTGGCCAGGTTGGTTCAGTGGGTAGAGCAGGCGCACATATACTGAGAGGTTTATGCTTCGACACAGAGGGCCAGGGTTCGAGTCTGACCTGTGACGATTTCCTGCATGTCTTCCCCCCTCTCTCTCCTTTTTCTCACCTAACTGTCCTATCAAAATAAAGGCGGATATAATCAAAAATAATCTTTTTAATAAAATAAAATAATGCACCAGGTTAATGTTTACATGTAACAATTAAACCCCAAACATTTTGTTCAAAGTACTTTTTAGTTACACATCCATGGTGAAAAGGCATATATTAAAAGATCAATTTATGGATTTTATTAATCAATATTAAAAAAATGTAATTGGAGAATCGATTATTTTAACCCAGCCCTAATCAGGACACAAACACTACTCCAAATGAATGCTAATGCTGCTCCGTAATTGCCGGATGTGCAAATAATTCCACAAACTAGGTTGCCATATCAACTTAAAAGGGCATGATGTTGCATTTACAGCTTGTTTCCACTGCCCCCAAGTGGCCACAACATTATTGCAGGTTCAGGATGAATACATTGTAATTCAGTGACAGATTAGACCTATCATAAAGTTTATCAGGGCGTATATAACACTCTTTCAATTTCTGTCTTTCTGCAGGGCCCACCTGGACCACCTGGACCCCCAGGCCCTTCAGGGGAAAAGGTAATGGGCCCTGTCATCCTACCAGTGCACTGCCACCAGCCAGTTATGGGGATTTAATAAAAGTCAAATTAGATTTTGCGTTAAAACCTGAGCCAGTCATATTCACCGAGTGAATCTTTCCTCTCTTTGTCGTCTCCCAGGGTGAGCTTGGTTTACCTGGGCCAGCAGGAGTCGATGGGGAGAAGGTATGGTTGTGACAATGACACACAGGCTGATTAAATGCCTTATATTGTTTATGCTTTCTTATGGAACTGAACGCGACATCTCTTGATTCCTTGCCTCCAGGGACCTAAGGGTGGCATGGGTGAGACAGGACCACCTGGCGAGAGAGGAGAGAAGGGAGAGATGGGGCTCTCTGGGCCTTCTGTAAGTAGTGACAGTAAACATGTTTCTGGGATTCACAAACAGTGAAAAATTACATAAACAGCTGGAAGTTAATCTTGCTCTTTGTTGGTCAGGGTATGGACGGACACAAAGGAGAGAAAGGCAACTGCAGAATGGAAGACAACCTGGTTAGTGGAACACAAACATGCAACATTCATTCATATTCACTCATATATGTGTATCATAGCAGTTACTACATTTGTTATTTCTTACTCTTCTAATTTCAATGGTGCTCAGGTTCAGATGATTTCCCAGCCAGGCCCACCCGGGCCACCCGGGCCCCCTGGATCCATGGTGAGTAGTTATCCTCACTATCGAAATCCAAAACTATTCAAGACAAGTTGTTGTTTGCACATGTACAGTTAGCTGTCACACTCACAGTGCACAATTTTTTTCAGGGGCTGCATGGTATGCCCGGTCCGAAGGTAAGACTGCAAGACCATGCATGTGTTATGTGGTGGAGGCTATGGCATGTTGTTTGGTACTCAGTGTTCCTGTCTTTCGATGCAGGGTGAGCCTGGATTCGGGATGAAGGGAGAGAAGGGGGACTTTGGTGCTCCTGGACCCAGAGTAAGTGACCTGTTATTATTGTAATAAATCTTGATATACCTGGACATAAGTAAGACCGGTGGGGTGGCCGTTCTGGGAACGGCAGGAATTGCAGGTGAATTACGTGTATAGAGCAACCCATACTAGCGTCCTAAAATCTCGTATTTCATCTGTTTTTATATTTTTTATTGTTTTCAACTGCTCTTTAATGTTTTATTTAAAGCACTTGGAATTGCCCTGTTGCTGAAATGTGCTATACAAATAAAGCTGCCTTGCCTTGCCTTGGACATGATACAGTGATGATAATGTACTTTAATTGCAGGGATTAGACGGTCTCCAGGGCCCAACTGGGGCTGCAGGGTTAGTGGGTCTTCCAGGTGCAAAGGGAGAAAAGGTAAGCACTCTTTCACCTCCATAAATGTGTTTACAATTTTGTATTGTCTTAAATAAAACCATACATTATGATAATTATGTGTGTTCGCAGGGCAGAACAGGGGAGCCGGGACTAGATGTGAGTTTCTCACTTGGATCGTGATCTTGACAGTTTCAATTGAATTGAACTTTAATCTTTTTCCAGTGATCATCTGCCTTCTGACCTGTTTGTGCTTTATGTTCAGGGTTTCCCGGGTCTGATGGGAGAGAAAGGTGACCGAGGGGAAAGAGGAGACAAGGTTAGTATAGAACACAGAAAGAAATATTTCGTTGTCATTCAAATAAAACCCATTCATTTATTCAATTATTTCTCAACGCTTTTCTCTGTCCTACTCGTGTCCAGGGTGACAGGGGAGCAGTGGGAAAGAGAGGTCTAAAGGGCCAGAAGGGAGAGCAGGGTCCTCCAGGCCTGGACCAGCCTTGTCCTGTGGTATGTCACCTCCACACACACACACACACACACACACACACACAGTAATACTGCAAATTGAACTTACTAGCACTTTCCTTTCACATTATATAGTATTTCTCTGCTTTCTTCTCTCAGCACTGTTTTTGTCATTTTCTTAGTTTCTCTGAGTTTCCTTCTCAATGCTGTGAATGTGTAACTGGCTCTTGCTGACAGGGTTGTGATGAGACTAAAGGTGTGTCTGAGGAGGCAGGGCTTTCTTCCCCTCCACCTCGTCCTCTTCCTCCTTCTGGCCCTCAGGCCCCCTGTCCTGTGGTACAGTATCTCTGCTTCCTTCCTCCTACTCTCGCATCACTATTTATGCTATCTATCGTTGCTATTTTCTATTCAAACACTCTGGTTTTGATCTTTCAAACTCTTTTATACATGTGCTCTTAGTCACTAACCCTTACTTCATGTAGTTCTAGTTTAGTATCCACTGTAAAGAGAGACATTCACGGATTAAAAGAAACAGTAAAAGAAAAAAGTGTCATCATTAACTGTCTATGGGAAAATACTATTTCTATGCCTATGAGACGGAAGATGCCAGGTTACTATATTATTCTAACCAGCAAAATAACTATAAAATGTAGATGTATTCCCACAAATATGGTTGAGATTTAAATGAGAGCATCGATATCACTCTCATATCTGTCTGTTAGATATACGTCTGTCCCAAGGTTAAAAAAAATCTGCCTACCGGCATCTCTAATCACTAACTAACACATTATATCAGGTTTGTATCCATTTTTACAATTTGTTTTTTTTATAGGATTAAACATATTAGATATTGTTTATGAATCAGGCTAGCTGTTTTGCCCTGTTTCCAGTCTTTATGCCAAGCTAAGCTAACCAGCTGCTGGTTGTAGCCTAATTTAAACAGACCGGTATGAGAATGGTATCAATCTTGTAAATCTATCTAAATGTCAGAAAGTAAATAAGAGTATTTCCCCAAATGCTCCCCAAAATGTAAACTATTACTTTAAATAAAGAGGACTGAGAATGTACTCATCTGGACTGTGTTAGAGTAATGAGAAGATTTCTCATTTAGAAAACTTTATATAAAATTACAGAAAAATACATCCGACATTTCTCTTTGGATTTTTTATTTCTTTATAGCTTAGCCTCTACCTTTGCTTCATTTTATAACATCAGTTTGCTGATAGGGAGTGCACACCTTAGACATCATTACAGTCGGACTGTGTTAACATTGCTGTTCTCTCTCTGCAGGGACATGATGGGCTGCCCATACCAGGCTGCTGGCACAAGGTGAGTGTAGAGGCCTAACGTTTTTTAAAGGATATTGTTAACTAATGAAATGCTTATCATTTTTTAAATATGAAACAGCAGCTGGCATAGTCAGGGAAAAAGCTAACACCATGTGCAACCAAAGCATACATGTACATTATTACTCTTGGTGATTGTCAGCGTTGAATTCATTGCTCGACTCTGATTTGATACAGGGGCATTTTGTAAGTATATTACAGTTTGAGAGCTTGTAAATGTAAAGCATGAGTATATGAGATGTATAATTATTTATCTTAAAATTTAATTTTATATGCTACTAATCAATCCCCACTATTCTTCTTTTGCAGTGATGACTAACCAGCAGCATGGAATCTGTACATATTGATATGGTATATATTGCAATTGTATACTACAACAACCCACTCCCTTTTTTCCTTTCTTTCATAAAACATTTTATATAATATATTGAGATTTTTTTTTAACAAGGACATCTTTGAGTATGCAGTATTATGAAAACTTTTTTGAAACTCTAGAGATCCAGTGTTGTTGAGAATGCAGCTGTGGTTTTGAAGAGAAGAAACTGAACTGGCAGTTGGACTCCTACTTTAAAGGATAGTCCAGGTGACAGTGTTGGAGTGCCTTGACAGTCTAGCAGCCTTACTAAACAAAGCCTGACTTGCTGCCTGATTGTAATCATGAACGCTGTATGGATATAACAGTGTGCACTCACCCAGTCTCACGGATGCTTGGATGGATGGACAGATCTCTTTGGGAGTGGCAGATGGAGGAATGTGGGTCAGTACTATCTTCTCCTCTCTCTGTTTTCTAAAAGGAGGAAATGGTGAGACAGAAGCTCAAACGCAAGCGTCTCTCTCAGCCCTGAAGGGGTGCAGGAGCCTGGTGGGGAAAGGACACATAGACAGGCAGAGAGCACGACGGGCAGATGGGCCTTTATGAAGCAGAGCGAGCCATGTAATGCCTCAGTGTCATACCGAACACTCAGATCCTCTTTTATGGAAACTCTCCAGGAGGGGGCGACAGAGAAACCTGCATTTCCACATTCACCTGAGAAGAAAAGACACACCTGTGGCTGATTATGTTGCGCAATAGCTTGTATATATAATAACCAGTCAAAGTTATCTGGAGTCATTGACGTGACTGACACATAAGGAAGGGTTTTCTGCACAGATACATTGAATGAGTTGTGGTGATCTCTTGTATGGCTCTTTGGTAAAGGTTTTCACTAATTCAATGCATGATCATAATGCACTGTGTTGTTAAGCATCCTGACAGATTGTATGACTTGTGGTCCCTCATTGAAACCTCAAACAACATTAGATTAATTTTCATTTGCCAATAAGCAGTCTGTAATAGTCATTACATTTGTACAAGCCACTCAGAAAAGTCAGTAAGTCTACCTTTTAATGGCTTACACTTGTGACTTGGGTGTTGTTTTGTTTTCTTTTGTTATATTCTTACCTATTTTTGTCCAGTTACATTTTCCATTCCTGTGCATTACCATGTTTGTGGAATATATAGATAGCTAAACTTTGCCAGATTTGAAGGAACCCTTTACAGTATTCGTAATAAACCAGTGTTCCAGTTGCCCTGACAAATAATGATTACCTATCAAATAATTTTTCTTAGTATGTTTTCAGTGTAACTGAATCACTGATGAAGACATGTTTAATTACTGTTGCTAGTTTGCTCTGGACAACAGTGAGTTCTTGCTGCTGACTTAAATATGTGTTGTTTGTTTGATATTTTTAAATCAATATTAGGCATTTGGCCTGAAGGACTAACCGACTCAAGTATAAAATTTGAATCAAATGTATACAGAACCATTGTCTTTTCATAATTATTCATTTTTATTCAGCAGTTCACCTTAGGATAATGGTTTATAAGTGTCACTTATTTTGCATTTTGTGTGTGCTTTTTTCAATTATCACACAATGTTTTACTACTTGCTACTTGCTTTACTATCAGATTACTTTTATTGGTGTGTTTTGGTCTTTGTAATACATTTTTCTCAGATGGAATAATTTCTTGGTGCTTAAATACTTTTATGTTTTAAAGCTCTACTCTGCATATCCATATGCAAAACCCCACACATGCCCACAGTTACGCATGGATCATTGTTTAAAGGAATGTTGAACATAGGAAAAAAAATTGTACTTGGGTTTATTGATGTACTATGTTTAAATATTGGGCTACATGTATTTGATTACATTACATGGAATCGTCATTTGGTTCTGGATAGAAATACATACACATGAATGAAGTTTCTTAGTAGACAACTGTGTATTCTACATTGATATTAGTTGCACTTTTCGATCCAATATTAACAGCATTCAGTAATATGTATTCTGGTTAATCACGAGGCATGACTGACTAGCAATCATTCACAACCTTTGCATTGTTATAAATTAATATGAACCATCCGAATGTTTTATTGGTTGATTATCTTTAGTCACCATCAACATACATTCTGCAAAACATTGCTAATTCCAATTCACAACACAAACATTGCAACACTTGCAAATGTACAGCAGGGTCAGTATCAGCGTAGTTTTAAGTACTTTTTGGTAAGTATGATTTTATACCAACTCGTCAAATGAATACAAATATGTGAAGTGTAAAAAAGTGAATATGGAATTTGCTTTCCCAATTGGGTAAATTGTTAAAGGGCAGTGAAGTACAAGGATATAGACACACAGTACATTGGTCATTCCTCTTTAAAATTCTCACATTATGTTCCAATAGTCATGATGTAGGCCACATATCCGTGCAGTGGTAGTCCCTGTTTAATTCTGAAATGACAGCTTTCATTTTTTACAGTACACCTGCAAAGTGTAAAGTTTAATAACTGACATCACACAAAGCCATTTCCATATCAGTGGGATTAATATGTTTTAACTTTTAGAAGGGTTCTGTAAGAAAGATCAGTACATAAGTGTATTAAACCTATACTACACCACAATTTATGAAACAATATTCTAGTAAAGTTTTCTATAAAACAAAAAATCTGTAAATGAGAGTTGTATATCATTAAGCTAAAATAGAATAGCTGACATGCAAACTTTATTTAAGAATCATAAAAAAAAATGTATGTTGACTGAGAAGTTATATTGAAAGCAGAATGTTTTTAACTGTAGACCACACACTTCTGAGCAGTATTTCACTGGAAGCTGATGGATATCAGTCACTTAACATTATCAAATGTGTTTATTTCTTTTGCAGATTCCATCACTTTCAGTTTCAAGGCTTAATGGAGTCAGAAAATGGCACAGTGTCTGAATACAGATGGTGTTTTAGCAAGTCCTATATCACAGTATTAGCTTGACTTTGTGAGAATGTTTTTGGTTGTGTATTTGGTTGTAAAAGAATTAAGCTATTTTTGTAATTGTTTAAAAATGTATAACGTGAAATCTGGTCAACTGAACGTAGACTGAAGTAACCTCTCCAGTTTCATGTTTTTTTTGTCCATTAAATCATAATCATGTAAAATATTCAGTTTCATTCATTTAACATTATTATAACATCAAGGTATTCTACCAACCCTACCTCATACTGCATGTATAAAAAAAATGCAATGACATAACACATAGGCATGTAATTATTCAGGAAAGAAAACCACATTGTATTATCCAATAAAGAAAATGAATTTGGTCAGAGAGAAGAAAAGAACACAGAAGCTGTAAAAAACATGCACAAAGTAATAGAGCCATACCATAAAAAAACAAGATCAGAACATATGATCCTGTAAGTTAAAGTAATTTAATACATATTTACACAAAGGTGCAAACAGTACAATCAGAGCCCAACACACCATAATGGAAGGCTGCCCCAGCATTGTATGAACTCTAAATCCAGTGGACATGTTAGAGACAGCAGCTTTCCTCACATCCTCAGACTTTTGAAAGACTGAAAGCAATCAGTGTTTCAGTTGAAATGAAGAATTAAGAGCCTTCCTACATTTCTAAAGTTAAACAATATTTCCAAATATGTGACACTTGCTACTCTAACCTAGCATGGTTAAATAGTCTACAGCCGTAGCAGCTCTTAGAGGCACTCAGGGACAGCAGTGCTTTGAGCTAATGCTATAATGCTCACATCGACAATGATACTGTGCTGATGTTTAGCATGTAATATTTACCAGGCTCACCATTTTAGCATGTTAGCATGGTGACATTTATAATTAGCACTAAACATACTATAGGTAAAGTCAGGGGATCACCAAAGTTATTTTATTTCATCCTGAGGGGAACATAGACCTACAGTGTCCATACCAAATTGCGTTGCAATCCATATAGCTGTTGAGATATTTCATTAAAAAACAATATGTCAGTATCAGTAAATACTGAACTCAGAACTAACCAATGCAATGTTCAAATAAATCCAGAGAAAGTTGCCATGAAGTTTAGCTTCATGCATTATGCTAAATGTGTGGATCGATCCCTGCCACCTCCAGGTTGCTGTTGACCTCTGACACAACATGGAAAGCTCCAAATCAAAAGAACATTTTAACTAACTCTGCACAACACAGCACCAGTGGAAAGTTTCTTCTCATCCAAATGGAGTTGCCGGTGGTATCAGTTTTTTTTTGGACCATCTGGCTCAAATATGCTTATAAGGACAGATAATGGTGTGTTACCCATTAGGCCAATGAAGTGTGCTCTTAATTTGAAAACTTTTATCAAACAAATACATAAACATTTTCACAAATAATTCTCAAATGTCCTCCATTTTTACAGATGAATGATGTCATTGTTTCTAAACAACACAAGTGGTTGCAGTTAATGGGGAAGGGGAAATTGGAACAAAGGCATACACCATTAACATCTGGCCCTTTTAATTGCTTACAGCAACACTAAATTTCATGTTTTTAATTGTAAATAATAGCTAGTTTTTACAACATATGGCCTTATGTTTGGGGTGCAATGTTTGTGACTATTAAATTGATGCCACATATCTTAAAGTCATGCATCATAATATGTTGAAACTGGAAGTTTTCTCTTCCCTAGAATAGACAGTCCAAATAAAATGCTATGATTAATATTATTTACTGGCCAATTAATATTATATTTGCCACATGAAAGTTGTACCTTTGTAATGTAGAAATATATATAAATATGTTATCTATGAATTAATAACAAGACGTTCAGAATTTGTTATAAATGGTTTTATGTAAAAGATGGCAAATTTGTTTTTAAACTTATTTTTTCAAGCACAACCTAAGTGCATATTGTTCCAAAAAGCCAATGAAAGTCTACAACTATATTTAAAAGTGTCCTAAAGATTCAATATCAGCACTAGCATCAGCAAGGAATCCTTAAACTAACTTATAAATCAAGTTAAAGAATGAATCAAATTTTCCATTTAGCCTACATGAAATGTGACATTTTCCCATAATGATGGTTCCTCATCTAAGTAAGGCAAGGCAGCTTTATTTATATAGCACATTTCAGCAACAGGGCAACTCAATGTGCTTTATATAAAACATTAAAGCAGTTAATTGAAAACACAGTTAAAATAGAACAAGACAAGTATAAAATAGGCCTACAAGAATAAAAGTTACAGTGCAGTGTAAGAAATCAACAATTACTTGATTGAAAAAATAAATTAGAACTTCTAGCCAACATGTGGGATATTGATAATCGTGAGACTCATTATTTGGATTTTTGTGGCTTTCATAAAATCTTGTGATGATCAGTCTATAAATCTGTAAGTGCTATAATGTAGGCCAGCTACATTTAAATTTGTAATGAATGAGCATCCAGATTAAATGTGTAAAATGTAGTCATGGTCATCCATCAGATAACTCACTAATATATTTTCTTATAATAATCTTCTTATTATATATTTTTTCTTGTACCATACTTGAATAACGTATTCTTAATATTGTTCGGTAAAAGCATAGGGTAAAAGCAGTATGAAGTCCACATTTCCCAGAATCCTTTGCGGGCTGTTCACCCCTCATAGTTTTTGCATCCGGGTCTATGCTTCCTTTTCCTCTGTGCACAGATGCGATGAGGACCTAGGTTTTTCTGGACCTCAGAGAAATCCGAATCCATCCTTGTAAAAGGCACCACCCAACCTCGCCAAAATGACCGAGCAGATGACAGTGAGGGGGACCCTTAAGGGGCACAGTGGATGGGTCACCCAGATCGCCACGACGCCCCAGTATCCCGACATGATTCTGTCCGCGTCCCGAGGTGAGGCTTCCTCCGCCGGCTTCGCCAACATGGCTAGGTTAGCATTAGCCAGCTAGTTGGTTTGCGGGTGTTGTAGCGTACCATAAATGGCAATACTGGCGTGAGTGATTAGCAAAATATACAAAAGCAGCCACTAATGCATGTAATGTTGGTATACCCTTTTTTTAATGTCGACAGAATCTGCTCAAACTTACGAGAAAGACGCCGGTTATCCAAACTAGCTAGCTAGCTAGCTAACACTCGAGCGTAAACTGTAAATCAGCCTCAGAAACCCACAGTGCAAATGCGACACGTTTAATAACGTACGTGTAGTGTAAGTGTAGTTCTACGCTCAAATGTGTGGATCTGGCAAACGTCCGGTCATCAACAGAGTAGATTGATCCTGCTGTTACTAACGTTAACTGCCTAAATGTTTGACAGCTTTCCTTGGAAATGCACTTGCACAACGAATCCCTGCATGGCTATGTTAATATCAGCGGTTTACAAAATGAAACCTGGACACTTGAATTAAACAATATCCTGGATGTTTGTTTTCCAGACAAGTCTATCATCATGTGGAAGCTGACCCGTGATGAAACCAACTATGGCATTCCCCAGCGCTCCTTGATGGGTCACTCTCACTTTGTTAGTGATGTGGTCATCTCCTCAGATGGACAGTTTGCCCTGTCCGGTGCCTGGGATGGGTGCCTCCGCCTGTGGGACCTCACCACGTAAGTGCAAGGAGTGGAAATCTCTTCAGTACTGGTCAGATCTTTGGGGTTTAAGGTGATAAGCTGTTTCCTCTACGTTTACTGTAGATGTTTGTGTCCATATAAAAGTTTGACAGGAAAGTTGGCTGCAAGGAATTCTGGATGCATGAAATTAGATCTGATGTTGGGTCTATAACTGGTGCATGAAACGAAGATCGCCATTTCTAGTACTGGTTTCTCAATTCAATAATTCAGTGCCGTCGCAAACTTTATGTAATCAAACCAGGTGACAAGTATGTTGTGAAACTTCAAACTCTTGACTTAGGCCTGGTTTAGCTTAGCCACAGGAATCTCAAAAAATGATGCCAAAATGACAAGTTGCATTCAGTCAGCTTGGCTTCAATTAATTGTGAATCTCATAGCTAAGCTACATCAGGTCTTTGTCAAAGCTTTCTCCATACCATCAATAGGTCAAATCACTTTGGTTAACTTTTCAGCAAATTGATGGATCTCATGAGGACAGAGCAACTTAATTACAGTACATGTGACCTGTTTGTGGGTTGGGCAATAAGGCTAATTTTCTCTATTTAAAGTCAATCTTGCACCTTAACAATTATGCATTTCTCTTTAAATGTTTATACAAAAAGTTTGACAAAGATATCATCTAGATGCCAGATTTATGGATTGAGGATGGTGCCAGTGATGCCATCTTTGAATAGTTTTTAACCCAAAAGATAATCCTTACACTTGTACATTCTCCAGGATTACATTTTTGTAATGTAAACACAGAAAATTGATTTTAAGTAAAGTTGGCTTGATTCTTAAATGTGTGTAGCTTTTGGAAAAGTTCTTAATGGGTGTAGCGATATTAGACAAGCTTCCTTCTACTTAGGTGTCTTAAGATGTGCAACCATTTTGAGTTCTGAAGTGTTTGGTGTGGTGTTTCCCTAGTGGCCTCACCACCCGCCAATTTGTTGGACACACCAAGGATGTTCTGAGCGTGGCTTTTTCTGCTGATAATCGCCAGATTGTGTCTGGCTCCCGGGACAAGACCATCAAGCTATGGAACACTCTTGGAGTCTGCAAGTACACCATCCAGGTGAGCTGCCAACTCATGTTGATGTCTTGTGAGTAGCAGTCAGTTTCTTTTCGTTATTGGAACTAGAATTTAGTGGATTCAAGTACTGGTTAATGGCCTTGTACTTCTTTAAATTAGAAGTTGAAACTTGGCAGTCCCTACTTGGAAAACCAAACTGCCCTTACAATTAGAAGTTCAAATTGATGTCAAATGGAAACAAATGCTGCTCACCTAGTCACCACTGCCTTTACAAGAATAGCTTTCTACAACAGTTATGTCGAGCATTGCCATACCTAATATCATTTAACAATGATGCAGTGACTTTGGTTGGTTGAAAATGTATATAATCTAAGTTTCATGTTGCTAATAAGCAGCCAAATAAAACACTACTTAAAACATCAGTGTTTTCCCCAAGTTGCTTGGATTTCATCTGGCCATCCCTAATGTTGGTTAACCAGAGACTCTTTGAGAATATATTTATATGTACCTTCTAATTTGCAGGATGAAGGCCATTCTGAGTGGACATCTTGCGTGCGCTTCTCCCCCAACAGCAGCAACCCCATCATTGTCTCCTGCGGCTGGGACAAGATGGTCAAGGTACGTTGCTTTTCTGAAACTCGTTAGCTTTTTACCTTTTGAGGTCTCTTGTTCTCTGTGGCTTAAAAATGGGCCTGAATGAAACTTAAGTAGTTTTTTTTTTTCATTTTTTTTCTTCTCTCTAGTGATATGGGAGAAATGTATTACCTGACCACCTCAGGATGAGAGCACAACCCATATAGCTTTATATGATGGTCTTTATACTACAATAGTGGTGAATATAGTCTTTGTCCTTTGCTCCTAGGTGTGGAACCTGGCCAACTGCAAGCTGAAGACCAACCACATTGGCCACACTGGCTTCCTGAACACAGTGACTGTCTCACCTGATGGCTCCCTGTGTGCATCTGGTGGAAGGGTATACAATAAACTTTTTTTTTTTCTTTTTTTTATTGTAGACTGCCACAGAATGTTTTTTTGATCCATTATTCTGAACTCAATTAAAGCACCAATTTAAGTCCGGCTGCAGGTTTTAGCAGTGATGAAAACTTTCAATGCATCTGTTTAACATTGATGATAAAGAGGCTGTTTCTGAGTGTGGCCTGCACTTGAAGGACTGTTTATTTATTTATATTTGGCACCAACTGTTAGTTGGTGCTAAATAATTGTAAACATTATGCAATGAACTCCCTAGTTAGCTGTTGAGCATCATGCAATTATCCTAAATTGACTATTTATAAATGTGGTTGTTGAAGCGTATTTTCTCTTGCGATCTAGGATGGCCAGGCCATGCTGTGGGACCTGAATGAGGGCAAGCACCTCTACACCCTGGACAGTGGTGACACCATCAATGCCCTCTGCTTCAGCCCCAACCGTTACTGGCTGTGTGCCGCTACTGGCCCCAGTATCAAGATTTGGGTAAACTTCATCCTAAAAAATCTCATGACCAGTATATGGTCCATTAAAGCTACAGTGCAAAGGGCAGTGATGAAACTTCAAATGCCAACTGTATTCTTTGATGATAAAGAGGCTGTTTCTGAGCTCTAACCTTGACCAATTTTTACTTTGTGTAATTCATTTTGGATGCATTTTCTTTCATTGATCTGATGCTACTTCTGAGCAGTTACTCAATGCACTGCCTCTGGTCTTTTCTTCTCTTCATGTAGGATCTGGAGGGCAAGATCATTGTGGATGAGCTGAGACAGGAAGTGATCAGCACAAACAGCAAGGCTGAACCCCCACAGTGTACTTCTCTGGCATGGTCTGCTGATGGACAGGTACACCACACTCGGCTCTGTAGGACCTTTCCAGTACACGTCTGGCTTTCCCACTTATTGGTGGTTTAAGTGTTTACCCCCAGTGATTATACCCATTCACTTTTAACTCTGATGTCAAATGATGACAGTCCTGCAAATATGAGGGGAATTAAAGAGAATCTATTTTTATATTAATTATTAATAGGTCTATAAAATTACAGAATGTGAGTAATCAATGTTCCTCTATCCCACTTTGTTTCTTTCCAGACCCTGTTTGCTGGCTACACTGACAACCTGATCAGAGTGTGGCAGGTCACTATTGGAACTCGATAAGAACTTTTCGTCGAAGCTACTTTGAATAAAAGACTGTTTGAAAATAACGTGTTCCGTCTTGGTTTCAACACTGTTTATCAATGATTATAATACATAAAATAAGATGTTTATTACCAGTGTAAAAAAAGTTTGAGGACACGGTACTTTTTTTGTCATTTGCTTTGTGCCAGCAATTAAATATTTAAGTTAGTGTAAAGAATGTACCCTCTATTATACACCAAAACTGGAAGGTGAATAAATATTGACTAAATGAACGTGTCATGCAAATGGTAGTGAGAGATTTACCCCAGTGTCTTGTTTATAACATCAGTTGACCTGTTTAGATTGCCGTAGATTTGTAATGGTATCCTAGCAACCCAAACGGACATCTAGAACGGAGGGCAGTGGGTTAAACGGCAGCAGAGCAGCTCTATATTTTTATATTCGTACTAACGTTACTTATTCAATTTACCAGCTAATGCTACACATAACGTTGAGTGTAACCCACTGTTACTAATGTAACGTTAGAGCTAATTACTCTCTAACGTGAAGTTTAGTTGAAGAGACGCAAAGTATCGTAACATTATTAGCTAGCTAGCTAGCCAGCTAAATGCTTGTGTTGCATGCCGGGGAAGATGGACCAATCTTGTCCTCGCATCTATGTGGAAAGAACTCTGGCCCTTATTAAACCAGATGCCATCCACAAAGCTGAGGAGATTGAGGACGTTGTCCTCAAATCGGGCTTCATTATCCTGCAGGTTGGTTCAAATGTCCCAGAAAATACAGCCGTGACATTTGGCGTATTAACATGAACGATGTGCGATCTTTAGGGTGTATTGCATCGTGTCAGGAAGAGTTTGATCCAACTAATTATTTTTGAGGCAATAGTTTGTGTAATTATCTGTTCGAAGTTGCCGTAAACAAGTAACGTTACGGCGCTTTTTTTCAATTGTGTGTAAATCCCGAATGATGCATGGCTGATTTGTCACGACGCTGAAGTTGGCTTCCGATTCACAGCTTTCGATCCGGCGGTTAAGGGGGAATTTAAGGAAAACTTAAAGCTGAAGTTAGCTTCCGATTCAGCAGGGCAACATAATTTACATTGCTGAGTGACTGATCCTCCGTTTTATGAACCTCGTACTGTATTGAAAGCGTGTAAGTCATTAAGGTAAATTATGAATTATGTCTGAAACACACTTTTAGATTTGTGAAAGCTTTATTGTCTTTATGTTTTTTTTCTTCATATGTAGCTAGACCACATTAGACCAGATCCAAAACCACTAGCTATACATAGACTTGTCAAATCTGGACCAAAATATTCCAGACAGGCTAAAGATTTTTAAAAACACAGTTTCAGATTTGTGAAAGCTTTATTCTATTTGTGAAATTGCAACGAAGGGAGAATTCACAGTTGTTTTTTCTCATATGATGACAACTTTTGAACAAGGTCCACATTGAAAAACACTATACCTAGATTTATCAAATCTGGACTAAATGATAAATAGTGGTTTTGGATCTGGACCTGGTCCAATGTGCTCTACATATGAAGAAAAAAAATCTCCCTTTATTGCGTTCTAAAAGTGTGTTTTAGACATAATTAAAAATTTACCTTAATGACTTACATGCTTTCAATACAGTAAGAGGTTAAAAAAACGGAGAATCAGTCACTCAGCAATGTAAATTATGTTTTCAGCTTTAAGTTTACCTTAAATTTCCCCTTAACCCTTGTGTTGACTTAGGGTCACATTGACCCGTTTTCAATTTTTGTTTAATATCAGAAAATATGGGACGTAGAAATAAGCGCTGAAAATGTGTAGAAGAAAAATTTAACAATTTAAAACGTTGGAAAAAGCAAAAACAAAGGTTTCAAGGTTGACGGGAAGACAACACAAGGGTTAACCGCCGAATCGGAAGCCAACTTCAGCGTCGTTGATTTGTCTCAGATGTTGTCAGCAGCACATACAGTATGTTGGCTTACGTGTGACAAGAAATTGCTTTTTGAGGCACTCATTATATAGTTTGTCCACCAGAGAGCGCTAACAATGTCCTGCTCAGCATATATGGTCACACTTTCTTAATAACCAAATTTAAAAGATCTTCTTTTTTTATAATAAATAGGATGATAATATATCAGAATTTGTCAAATTATTAGTATTAAGGTAAATACTGATTTCAAAAATCCAGAATCAGTTCACATTTCACAGAAGCGTCCAATTCTTCATTCTTGTGGCAGAGGCGGAAGCTGCAGCTAAGTCCAGAGAAGTGCAGTGACTTCTACGCAGACCAATATGGAAAGCTCTTCTTTCCCAGCTTGACTGCCTTCATGAGCTCTGGCCCCATCGTTGCCATGACTCTGGCCCGCGACAACGCCATTGCCCACTGGAAGTCCATCATAGGGCCTGTCAACAGCACCAAGGCCAGAGAAACTCATCCAGGGTGGTCAGTCTGTTAACTTTTAAATTGTTGATTCAGTCTTTTGTTTTGTTGTCTGTTCCTTCTATGGCATTTTTTTTAATATAATGTAGCTATTACAATTGTGGGCATTTTGATTAAATCACTGCCTAGAAGGGCTAATGGAAAGTGGGATGTATACACAAACCAGGCCTGTGATCTATCCCATGAAATCATACTACAGTAGATATTCCTTACTTACAAAACAGGCTGGCACTAACAAACAGACTAATAAACAGACCTTCAGTATATAAAAAAAAAGCTTTTTGAATAACTACTATTCCTCTAACACAATTTAAGTTCTGTATGTGTCCCATATTATTGTTTGAGCACATCCATGTTAGGGTGTTACAATATTTCCGTGATATTATGGCACCAATCCTTTGTTCAGACATAGTCAGACAGGGAGTGCTGTGTGATGGACACATACTAAAGTGCTTATATTATGCTTTTTGGCTTTTTCCCTTTCCTTTATTGTGTTATATATCTTTTTTGTGCACGTTATAGGTTTACAAAGTGAAAAAGGCCAAAGTCCACCCCAAAGGGACTTACCATCTCCAACAGAAAACAGCTCCAAAAAAAAGAGCTCCAAACAGCTCTATTGTAGTCCAGCCTTTACTTCCGTGACGAACATGCGTCACTTTGTAACACACGTTATCATGCTCGCCTAGCTGCTAGCGTGGCACGCTCTCATTCTCTGCTTCTGACTGGCTAGTAGTCCTTACCTAGCTACTGTGCATGTGCGACTCCCAACAAAGATGGAATAGAAGTGTGATGTCTCACTCTGTAACTAAAACAGAGAGCTCAACACACAGGGTGAAAAGAGGAGCTGCAGCAATGTGCAGTACGACAAAAATATGGTATTTTTTGAAAATCAAACCATGTAAAACTATTCTGATACAACCTCTAAATACAATTATGAACCTGAAAGTGAGTATAATATGAGCACTTTAAACAAAATAATAATGTTAGGTCAAACATATTCTTGACAGTAGATCCTCTATATGGTTTTGAAAAAGTACTCATAATATTCTCTGCTGTCTTGCCACTGTGTATTAATTAAGCTTACAATGCAAAAGTTTGATCAAGCAGTAGTTTAGATATTTGCACATACATGTATAATTGATTGTATTTCTGGGCCCCAGCTTCGGCTTATCTGTACATAGGTCACCATGCCCTGTGAGTGCGATTCATCCTGCTTGGTATCATGATTCATTGTTTTTACCTAATATAGAGGGGTAAAGGTTTGCAGTCATGACAACCCTGGCAGAGATATTTATATGAATGTGTGATATGATGTATTTTCCCCCCAGCCTTAGAGCAAAATATGGCACTTCTGAACTTAAAAACACACTCCATGGCAGCGAGTCGTTTCATGCGGCTGAAAGGGAGATCAAATTCATGTTCCCAAACTGTAAGTAATACACACAACCACACATACTGTTGTTCGTATAGAAATGTAGTATTGAACACTTATTATTGTGTACCCCACATGGTTTCTCTCTGCAGCTGTAATCGAGCCTTTTCCCTCAAGAGAAGCCACGGCAGAATACCTGAGCAGGTATGTAAACCCAACTCTGCTACGTGGACTCACTGAGCTCTGCAAGTACAAGCCACACAATCCCTGTGTAAGTATTTGATGCTCAATATTTGAAGATATACAGTTATTTATTAGCCAGGTATTTATTGCTATGTTATCCTGCACTTTTGTCTTCAATAGATTTGGCTTGCTGACTGGCTGATCAACAACAATCCAAACCAGCCTCAAATATGTGATGGAGGCATTCTGGAAGAAGCACAATAACAACAGAGACAAAAAGGGGCCCAATACATAATTTCAGATGTTATTTTTTAGACAAATGTATCCGTTCCATACTATGATTAAACAAAATGTCTTTTCAGCACTAATCATCTGTTTTGTTTGCTTTCTGGTAAGTTTGGCCTATTTCTAAACCACTTGTTCTTTTAGCGCTTCTTCAAATGGTGTGACTTGATTCATAACCTAAAATGTATGCAATAAATCAAATATCTCAGATTTGTTTTACAATGCAATCCCACCAGGTCTAACAAATCAATGTAGTAAATCAGCCATTGGGTTTAAAAGTTTTGATTTAGTGAGTACGATTGCACCAAATTAATTGGATGAGTTGCATGACCTGTGTTAAGTTGATAAAGTTGGACCAAACACTCATATAATAAGATGTTCTGGTGTACCATGCTTTGACCAGCTTCATCGCTTGGTGCTCCTCTGGAACTGGTTCGCAAACACAAAATCAGTTTGTAAAGGAATTACATAGCCATGGCTGTCTAACAAATATGTTACTGAATGAACAAAGGGATTTCACTCGGTCAAATGAGCATTAAGGTAATTTTTTCAGGGGGCTTTAGAGCAGTTTGCGTGTTAATTTACAGATTATGTAGGAAAATAATCTCAATGACCATTGCAACACTAGTATTATGTGTATTTTGATAGTTCTCCAGCAATCAAAGATCAAATATAGAAAAATATTTATTTTAATGATTATGTGGCTTTAATCAGTATCTAAATGCATTTTGACTATAGGTTATTTGGTCTGTATGCCTATGATGACTATGACTGTAGCTTTGTGTGTACAGTATGTGGTTCCTAACTCATTGTGTAGACAGAGGGCTTCTGGTAATTGGTTGTATATAAATTTAACAAAATAGTGTTCATTGTGAATGTGAATATAGTCCCAGGCAAATAAAGCATCTTTATATGTGTCCACGTAGGCCTACACACATAAAAGGACATTTTTCACATACCATCCTTTTCACAAACCTGGACTGGTCTTGACTACTGTTGCATTGCCTTCATTTTTTGTCAGATTCAGAGTGAATATCAGTACAAGTCGGTCCAATTCTAAGAGTAACGCTTTGAAACGTTATTCAGTAGTAGCAATTCTTTTTTTTTTTTTTTTTTTTTTTTTTAAATATGCCGTAAAAAAATATTTCTTATTAGACGCAGAAAGGCTAATCGGAGTTCCTTCCTGTGTGTTAAGGGCGTGAACAACTTCTGTAAAAAGAAATGGACGTGTATGTAATTGGTCGGTGCAATGAATGGCAGCAGTGACCATCCAATCCGATGGCTTCTTGGCAGAAATTGCGTTTTTTCCTGCCGGTTCTAGAAAACCAACCACGAGTTGTCGTCGTGTGGGAGAATCCATCTTGAAGAGAGCTCTCCGGTTGTGTGACCAGTAAGCAGGTTTTCCGTACTTCTTTAGCTTTGTTTTTTTCTCCATTATATTGTCACGTAAGTACTGTGGTTGTTGTAGTATTTTTTTGTTGCTATTTTGGTAGATGAAATAGCTGTAATTGCTAGAAAATATAGGCCTATAGTGCGGCTAGCACGGCCTTTGCATTACGTAACTGCGAATTTTAGTTGTAACGTTAGTCCGGGCTTGGTTTATCAGTGTGATGCAGATGGTTACACTGTTTCTAATCTTTAGCTCTACCAGAAGTGTACTTTAGATGCTGGGTAGTTATTGTGTTTAAGTAAACGGTACTCCGTTGCCATTTGCTGGCGCTGTTAAACAAAAACGGCTATAAGAATGTATGGGACACGATCGTGCCGGGCAAAATGGTGGGAAATGCATGCATTGCCACCATGTAAATGGCGAAGCATGTACGGCATGGGGGATTATAAACCCACCGTGATTTAGTTTAACTCGATGCATATTTTTTTTCTTTTGGGTTTAGGTATAATAGTGCAAAATGTCCGAGACAGAGCAACAGTATATGGAAACATCAGAAAACGGCCACGAAGTCGACGATGATTTTAACGGAGCCGAACACACCGAGGAGGGGAACGACGAGAGCGCCGTGAATGACTGCGGAGAGGGAGAGGGCGCAGGCCCCGACGCCGACGGGAATTCGCAAAACGGTGGCTCAGAGGGCGGCCAGATCGATGCCAGCAAAGGCGAGGAGGATGCGGGGTGAGTTAAAAATGGTGTAATATCGACTTTTTAAAACAAGCACTCGTGGTTTGACATGTTTCTTTGTTCAACCGGCCTTTGTTGGCGCCATATGCAGAGCGGAGGGGGGGGATGGGCGCTTGTGCAGGGATCAAATCTAACATGTACTGGATCACCAGAGACTACGGATATGTCTGATGTATCGTTGCGATTATTAGTATATTGAATTAATGTTGTAAAATAGCATTTAGCTATAGCAACTGTAGCCTGCCTCCCTACGTCATTGGTACAACAGATGTTCTGGAACAGTGTGTACATTTACACCCCCCACTCCTGACCAACACCACCCCCACTGGGCCATATATAAAGTTTGAGAAGCTGGCTGCCTGTAATGCTAAACCTGTCCCCTTCCGTCTCTCTGTGCTCAGGAAAATGTTTGTTGGTGGTCTCAGCTGGGAGACGAGCAAGAAGGATCTTAAAGATTACTTCACTAAATTTGGCGAGGTGACGGATTGCACCATAAAGATGGACCAGCAGACAGGCCGGTCAAGAGGCTTTGGCTTCATTCTCTTTAAAGACGCAGCCAGTGTAGAAAAGGTGAGTGGGGAAGCAATTATGTCGAAGCCAAATTAACCTTGTTTTACAAGACTGGCAATTTTCAATGTTTTCCTGTTTTTTGTTGGGTTTTTTAGGTTCTTGAACAGAAGGAGCATAGGCTAGATGGCAGAGTGATCGACCCAAAGAAAGCCATGGCCATGAAGAAGGATCCAGTCAAGAAAATCTTTGTGGGAGGCCTTAACCCGGACACCTCAAAGGAAGTCATTCAGGAGTACTTTGGAACCTTTGGAGAGGTACGGTTATTCAACAGAGATTTCACGTTTATTTAGGAATTAAATGCTTAAGGTATTGGCTGCTTCAAATTTTGTTTACCTCTTGTGTAGGTTGAGACCATTGAGCTTCCACAAGATCCAAAGACAGAAAAGAGGAGGGGATTCGTATTTATCACATATAAAGAAGAGACCCCTGTCAAGAAGGTTATGGAGAAGAAATACCACAATGTCGGTGGAAGCAAGGTATTGGCACATAATGCATGCAGGTGAAATTGGGTATGATATACTGTTTTGTAAATTTTTTGCAAAAAAGTAATGTCACACTGCAATGTAATGTGCTCTTGTGTGGTGTTCCAGTGTGAAATTAAAATAGCCCAGCCCAAAGAGGTCTACCAGCAGCAGCAGTATGGTGCCCGTGGATATGGAGGACGCGGCAGGGGCCGTGGAGGTAAGCACCCTTTGTGTGTGTGTGTACCAGCAAGATCTTTATTTTAAACTATACTCAACTCTAGACTTTAAATTTGTGCCGAGTAACTGCCTGGGTCCTGTGTGCTGGAGAGTTGTGACAAAGGCCTCACCTGTTGTTTCTAGGCCAGGGCCAGAACTGGAATCAAGGTTACAACAACTACTGGAACCAACCTGGATACAACCAGAACTATGGCTACGGACAGCAAGGCTACGGATATGGCGGCTACGGCAACTATGACTACTCTGCTGGTTATTACGGCTATGGGGGTGGCTACGATTACAGTAAGCGATAAGTGCCCCCAGGGAACGAAAAAAGAATGAGAGAAACTTTATTTTCTTGGTCCTCCTTGTTGTACAGAAGAACTCAGTCCCTTTTTCTCTTGTCCTCCAGACCAGGGCAATACAAGCTATGGGAAAACTCCAAGACGTGGAGGCCACCAGAGTAGCTACAAGCCATACTGATCACACGTAGTGCAGGTATGCATTTTTGCATCATCCGTGGTAGTATGAGAACATAGCTGTAACCATTGGTGCCTTTTTGACCCCAAAGATCTCATCTACTCTAAATCCATTCAAGCATTGTGGTGGGGTTAGGGTAGGCCGTGTTGTGGGGTCTGTGATCATTAAAGATGGATTCATTCCACCTGTCAGCCATCTTAAGATGCATCTCTACTACTTGATCAATAAGGGTTGAGTTGGTGGTGGTTGAGAACAGGAATAAGGACCGTTTCACCTTTCACCAGGTGCTAGGTGTAATAGTTAGCGGTTGTGCCCCCCCCCCCAAAGTGTGTCTGTCCATTCACTGACCTGTCAAACTCATTCATGCACCTGTCTGTCTTTGTGTAATTGCATGCCATATTTGGTTTATTCTCAGTAACGTTAAGCACCGTGTTTTTCTCTTAAGGTCTAAAGTAAATAAGAAAAAGAGATCCATGGTCTGACCACAACCAACATGGGCTCTGGCTTTTCCTTTGGAGTTGGCAGAAATTTGGACTCATGCTCCATTTGTACAGATCAAGTGAGGAACTGGGGAAGCAAATGTCACTTTTCCACTTTTTATTTTATATTGTTTTGTGTCCATTTACATTTCCAGTGATGGAAGTGTTATTTTTACTGTACTTTTTGGTACCTTTTTGAATCTAATGTATTGTATGGTTGTATTTTTACATGTCTACTGGATTTACAGATGAGCAGGAGCAAGAGCTTTTAAAGCTCACAAATAAAACAATTTCATTTTTTTTTTCTTTTGGTGTTTGTAGATCTTTAGTTATTATTCTCCCGTGCTGAATGTTGGATGCGAGATGCATGGCTTCAGATGTGGGGTGAGGCAAAATAAGGGATTTAAACTAATCGATGGGTTCATTGTAAGCGTGTCAAGTGAATGTTTGCAGATGGCCTAGTAGACGAAGACAACCAGCATTTTTTTTTTTTTTTTTTTTTTTGGCTTTTAAGGAGATTCTTCCCCCATCATGTCTGCAATTTTAAGTGGCTTTACTAGTGTTATTCAACTGAACGCAAGCCTGTTAATGTAAGAGGGTACTCCCTCTCTCACTGGAAACTCATTCCTCTAGTGTCTTGGGCAAATTGGTAGAAATAAACTTTTGGATTATATTACACATGGATCCTTTTGTTATTATTTTGTAAAGTTAATGTTAAATGTTTTGTACTGTTAAATGGCTTGCTTGTTTTCGTCTCGAGTAATGTTAACATCCCTACGAATGCCTCTTGCTGCGGGAGAGGGCTTCACTACCTGCAGGATAACTGGCTGAGTGTTAAGACCCATTCAACTAGATGTGAAACTGCGGTACTTGAGAGCATTTTTTTATGAATGTGACCAGGAGTTAAAGATAGTAGTCTGGTAAGTGCTTATCTCAACCATACTGTGTATTGGAAACATGTTGCTGATCAGTGTTATAAGTTGGGACTAATTATTTCAAATATTGCTACTGTGGGTAAAAGAAAGCAAGAGTCATTTAAAAAAAAAAAAAAAAAAAAAAAAAGAAGTTTATTTTTGGAAGTCATTAGTGTCACATTAGCACCTTGTGTACTGGGTCATCTTTCAGGTGGTTTTGGTAACAATGTGCTGTAGCTGGCATCAATTTAAATTTGTTGACCTCCAATTGGCTAGGTTTCATCAGTGAGGCCACTGCACTGAACACCTGGGGGAACAAAAAAAAGTATGATAGACTAAGGTTGCATGGCTCTAGACTGACTGCCGTTTAAATTATACTGCCACTGATTTGATATTTCATGATTTAAGCTTTGATATAAAAATGTACTAATGCAGATCAAGGCAGTTATTAGGAGGCAGACTGATCCGTCCATTTCAAAAACGAGTCCCCACAGTGGTCAGTGTTGAGTGGAAGACGGCAACGTGTTCTAAGTGAAAAGAAGGAACTAGTTTGATCTTTTGGAACCTCGAGTATAGACATTCCCATCTACCTCTGAACTTTATGAATGTGACCATGTCTGATGCAATTAAAAAGTTTTTCTACAGGTTTAACAAACCTTAGATGTCTTCCTTTTCCAATTTAAATGTCACTGGCTTCCTTCTCGTCTGAGAACAAGACAATTGAATACGTTATTCTACACTTATAAATGTGTGGTATTAAGTCTTTATAGGCATCTGTCAGTGTTCAGACTCTTATTACATTAAGTGTTCCGTGTTAGATAAGTAGATTCATATCTACAAACAATCCAAACAGCTGTAGACTAAATGTTTGTGTAACAAACCTGTGAGGATACGGTCAATACATTGTACTGCCAGTTCTGCGTCCTCCATACTGAAGCACATCGGAGGTTTAAACTTAACGACGTTTTCCCAGGGGCCATCTGTACTGACGCAGATTTGATCCTCCTCTTTTAACCTAATGTAAAAGGGACATTAGGTTGATTAAATCACAGACCACCCCTCAGGAGAGACAGTGTTTACAAACTTAAATTATAACCATTAACTGCTATATTGCACTCTACTCCAGTACCTCTTCACTACCCGTGCTGCTGTTTCTGTGGCTGGAGTCTTCTGATCCCTGTCTGAAACCAGCTCAAGACCCACAAACAGCCCTACACCTCTATAAAAAAAACAGAAAAACATCTTTTGAACCCATGATTTAAGTTCTTAGTGACCCATCTCAACATTGAATGAAGTAGTATGGAAGGATGAAAAATGTCCCAATGTTTTAAATAACAGTTTTTCTACAATGTATATTAATTTCATTAGTATACAAGCTGTATCTCCCATGTACTGGCACTTTCTCTCAGAGGCCCTGCATGT
Organism: Perca flavescens; assembly: GCF_004354835.1. Classification (NCBI taxonomy): domain Eukaryota; kingdom Metazoa; phylum Chordata; class Actinopteri; order Perciformes; family Percidae; genus Perca; species Perca flavescens. The sequence goes on from NC_041340.1 coordinate 21,204,623, forward strand.
CCACATACTTCTTAAGCCTGAGCACCCACTGTGAAAGAGTGCAGACCATTCTCATAGTACGAGTTATGAGTTGTTCCATTGCAATATTTGTAAGTCCGAGAGATGTTGGTCAAACACTGTACATGTACTGTACTCACTCTGTCCTGACAAGAGGTCTTCTCAGCTAAGAAGTGAAAACACCTCTGTGGATGTACCAAGAGTGCGTAAGAGCTTTAATTAGTGTTGACCGTAAAATGGTAGTATTAGGTGACAACTTAATGATGTCGGACTCCTTGTCCATTAATGCTTTTCATAATTTAAAAAATCTGATTTAATGCCATGGACTCTTGAGAATAGGATATAACTTGCCTTTTTGAGTATGATAGCCTGAGTGCACTAGTCACTGTATCCTTACCTGACATCGCCAATTATTTGATGTTGTGTCTGTAGCTTTGTGAGCAAATCCTTAAGATGGGCTCCCACCCTTGTGGCATTTCCTCTTAGGTCCTCTTTCTCTATCACATCAAGTACTGCCAGGCCAATTGCACAGGACACTGGATTCCCTCCAAACTGCATGAAGTTAAGAGACAAAACCAATAAATACATCTTGATATATGCATTAAATTACTCACCCCGTGCTACCTCAAATTCTTGAAGAAAGATGTTTTTTCTCACATGCCTCCACGGTGAACAAAAAAGGCATGCAAGAAAAGAAATCTTCATGAATTCAAGGTATAAAAAGGGTTATTTTGAGGGTGAATTCTAATTAATAATATATGTTTTATCCAGCAGCATAGTGGTAAATTAAAAAGTGGCTTAACAACTTACCAACAGTCATCGAAAACTACTAAGTGATCAACATAACCACCACGAGAATAGGTTAAACACGGGAAAAAAAATATTTCTTACCATTTACCTTAAAAGATAATATCTTTATGTAACTGACATCAGTTACTTAGAATGTTATTATTTATGTATTCGTTATTACAAAAAGTCACCCAGGCTGGGAAAAGCTATAGATACCAACTTGAAGGAACATGCATTCATATTGTGTTGAGGCTACTGTATAGTCACCGTGTTGAAGTACTCCACTCCGTTGGCTGTGAAAGCTCCAGCTATCTCTACAGTGGTTGCCACACATGCCAGGGGATGCCCATTGCCCATCGGTTTACCCATGGTCACTATGTCGGGACAGAAATCCTCCCCCTGCAGCTGAAAAGCCCAGAAATGACTTCCCACACGACCAAAGCCTGTCTGCACCTCGTCTGCCACAAACACTCCACCAGCTGAGCGCACATATCTGTGCAGAGCATAAAAGAGATGCTCCATGTCACCACTTCATGTACATGTGGATGAGCAAAAACCTGAAAAATGAGTCACCACTCACTCTGCAACTTTACTTGAGTATCCTTCGGGCAAGATTATTTGTCCTCCAACACTTGGCAATGATTCAGCAAAGAAGGCGGAGATCTAGGGGGAAAAGCTAGTAAGTAAGTTATATAAGTAAGGTTAAGTAAACTGTATTATCCCTGTGGGGGGGCATTTTGTTTTACAGCCAGCAGAGAATAAAAGACAACAGTTCATACACAGGATACACAACATAACATACAGTAAGTTATATAAATGGCATGCATTGGTCATGTTTATTACAGAATTATACATTCTCTGTATAACAAAAAGTGTTATGAGTGTTACTGATTTTATTCAGGCTGCATGAAACTGATGTAGTGTACTGTACCTTACGACCCTTCCTGTGCACCTCCTCTATTAGGTCTTTCACTGTATCAGCGTATGCTTGGCCAGGGTTGGGGTGATCCTCTCTGTATATGCCTCTGTAGGTGTCTGGTATGGGTGCCTAAGAGGATGAATCACATTCTTTCAGATAGGCAGAGTCCACTGTTGGTCAGCCATTTGTGTGATGATGGTAAATGTACCAACCACATGAACCCATTCTTTCTGTCCTGCCAGTTTCCGGAACTTGTAAGGACTAATGTCGATGAGGGACATTAGATGCCCATGGTACGCACTAGTATAAAAGGAGAGTTCATTGTAATTCATAACCAAGTGTTGTCAGAAGGGAATGTGTTGCAATAGAACAGAATGCTTACTGGTCAAGCACAATGACGTCCTGATGCTGGGTGTACTGCTGTGCCAAGCGTAGGGCAAGATCATTGGCCTCGGAACTATCAGAAGAACAGATGTAAAAATCACTGGAATGTTATTTCAGGAAAACATTCTGTGGGGGGGGGTGTGGGGGTGTATGATTTACCCAGAGTTAACAAAGTAGAAGACACACAGTTTCTCAGGCAGGGTGGCAGCCAGGCGGTCTGCATACATGACTATGTTGTCGTGCAGGAATCGTGCATTTGTGTTCAGGAGGTCCATTTGTTCTGCTGCAGCTTTTGTAATGCTGGGGTGACAATGGCCCACTACAAAAGAAAGTATACTGTATGTTACTAACACATAAAACGTTCTGCCATTAGTAAACAACGAGTGTAATATACTGCGTTTTACAAGGTAATAAATGTGGACTATGCACTGGATGTTTTACCATGGTGAACGTTGCTGATGCAGTCCAGATAGCGCTTGCCATTTTCATCGAACAGATATTGGCCTCTTGCTTTCATTATTTTCACAGGGTCGTCTGAATAAAATAGTCTACATGACTGCCTGTAATAGAAGAAATTACTAGGAGTCAAAAACTTTTGTGCACGCACTCACTGTACATATTACATAATATGTTTACCAGCTAGCATCAAGAAAATCACACTGGTTGAGTGACATACCCGATTAATCTCTTCCTCATTGCGAAAGTTTCTTCTTTCCTGAGTTTTTCAAGCGCCATATTGGTTGAGACGATGAACGAAGAGCTACGACAGTCATCAAGAGTAAAATACATCCATATGGTAATTATGGGTTATGGAATTGTTTTGACAAGTCTAATACATCCATGCATCCACCACGCATGCGTCCATTGTGGATTTGGGTTCTTCTTGTTTTACGGCGGTTGGCATCTAGCTTATTCGTGCATTACCGCCACCTTCTGCTCCGGAGGGTGGATCAGACAATAGATTTACAATCTAAATCTCTTCACACACACACACACACACACACACATTTTATCCTCCATATTATTCATATCAGCAACATAGCACCCTATTCCTGTCTTTTCATCATATTTGAAAAATGTGTGTCCCTTAGAAAAGCTAACGGTAGTCTTTTTTGGGATCAATTTTTTATTATTTTTTAGCACCATTTATCATACAGAAATACAAAACAAATTCCACAATACGTGCCAGGTAATGTCAAGTGGTGCATAGAACAGATTAACACAAATTGAACAAGAACAAAAACCCTCTCCCACCCCCTACCCTCTGCGGTCTCGAAAAGAAAAAAAACAGAAATCACACCTTTCCTATTCGCTCTCCTCTAGTTCTTGTGGCACTGAGGTCATTAGGTCTGGCTTTATTAATCCTTGCTGTAGAGAGCTCAAGCATAACTATGTCTAGGAAATATGCTAACCACCACGTGTAATTTTCTTGGTTGCAGTTGAGCCAGTTAGCCAAATCTTCCTCTGTCTCTCAAGCAGGTGTAATTTAGAGTCATCATTCAGGTCGGGTCAGTAGGGATTAGATATCCTATCACATCAGATATTATTAATGTTGTTTTATGCCAGATCTCATGCACCTGCACTCCCAGACCATGTGCAGGAAAGTTCCACTTTGTTTAGGATGACAGAATGTACAATAGGGAGTGGAAATGGCTTTCGAGATGTATCTCTTCTGAGGAGTCCAATATGTCCTATCTATGGCATATGTTGAAGTGGATATACTGGTGATTTGGGTTCTTGGAACAGTGGAAAATGTTGTCCCAAACTTCTGACAATTAATTGTGTTCCCCTCAGGGCACAGTTCCCATTACTTTACTATTGGAAGTTCTCCTATGGATAGTTGCATCAGTTTAGCATAAATCTTGGACACTAATCCTCTCACAGGAAAATCAACAAACCATTTTATGACTGGTTTCCCCATGGCACTCCATAACATTTTAGGGCTGATCTTAAGTGCAGATAAAAGTAGAAGGATGTCCTGGGGACCTCAAAACTAGCTCTCAGGTCTTCAAAACTCAACATACTAGAATAGCTGGTCTAAAGTATAAATTTGTCTGTCACTCCACTGCTTACAAGCAAAGGATTTGTTACCAGACAGTAAGTGTGCATTGTGCTATATTGGGGTATTCAAATGCCACTAAGTCGTATTCGTGTAGCATAGTTGCTCCTCCACCTGTTTAAAGTTGGTCAGTGTGTTGGTGATAATATGGGCTAACAGTATTCTCATATGTGCTTTCTCACCCTGCTTAGTCATTCTTTTAATGTGAATTCCTTAACCCCTTATTCCCTCATATTATTACTCATCATCTCGCTTTCTCTCTATGTGTCCCATATGCCCTACAACTCAGAAATACATGTTCCACTGTCTCCTCTTCCTGACATCTCTCACACAAACCTGTCTGGTGTTTCCCCACCATCTTCAACGTTTTGTTTAGTCCACAGTGCCCTAACCTTAATCTTGTCAACACTGTTTCCTTTCTCCTATGTCCACCACCTACACTATTTACTTTTATATAGGTGTCTACTTTCTACTCACTGTCCCACCTTTCTTGCCATACTTGATTTGCTTTTTCCCAGATTAAACATTTAACCTCTGCTTTCTTGATACTAATTTGCATTATTTAAAGCCCTCTTTGCTAACTCATCCACCCTTTCATTTCCCCTCACCCCTACATGCGATGGGACTCACAGAATTTAACATGACCTGATTCCAATTCTTTTTGCCGGTATTGTCACCCCAAATCCTGTTACTCCTGTCTCAGGTTTCTTAGCACCAACCAGATTAATCTGTAGCTATATAATGACTATACTCTTTAATTATATGATAGTTAAAAGCACTTAGTGAATCAAAGTTATATCTTTTTCTTTCATTTTCACCTCTAACAAATACCAGTCTATATTAGGTCAAATAATCATCCTTGGAGTAATCACCGGATAAACTACTGAGGGGCTTATTCTCAGATCAAACACTCCAAATTCTTTTACAATATTATTTCCTACTCAACCAAAGTTATCCCTCTGATTCCTCCCATTCTCCCAGCACTCCTGCAACATTCCTTTTGTGGAATGAGAATCATTGTGTCCCTGCAAATTAACCCAGTAGTTTGCCATCAGTTGCATCCTTCTTATTTCCAACGGCATATCCCCCATCTCTTTGTAGGGCAGGAACTGGCGATGTTTTAAAAGCCTCACTATACACTTATAATGCCTGTGCCTGAATCACATCCACCTTTCTTAAAGGAGAGCAGCATGGCGGCCTGATCATAAGCCAATTGGATTCAGTGATACGATTAGACAATGAAATAAGAAAGGCCCAGGCAATTAAAAAGTCAGTCATTGCAGTATTTTTTGACATACAAAAAGCATATGACATGATGTGGAAAGAAGAATTGTTAATTAAGCTGCATAAGATGGGGGTTGGTGGAAGAGTTTTTAACTGCGTAAAGGATTTTCTGTTTGGAAGAAAAATCAAAGTACAGATTGGATCAGACTTGTCAAGTCAGTACACGGTTGGAAACGGCACACCTCAAGGTAGTTTGATAAGCCCACTATATCATTATGATTAATGACGTCTTTTCAAAGATACCAGTAGATATACAGTAGGTAGGTCACTTTTTTGCGGATGATAGGGGCCCTGTGGAAGAGAGGAAGGAATGCGGAGCATAATCAGGAGAGTGCAAGGAGCGATTGATGACGGGGTGGCGGAAGGCTGAGGCTGGAGGATCATTTGAGCTCAGGAGCTCTGAGCTGCAGCGGACTATGCTGATCGGGTGTCCGCACTAAGTTCGGTATCGATATGATGCTCCTGGGGGAGCCCGGGACCACCAGGTCGTCTAAGGAGGGGTGCACCGGCCCAGGTCGGAGACGGAGCAGGCCAAAGCCCCCGTGCCGTTCAGTAGTGGGATCGCGCCTGTGAATAGACGCTGTAGTGCAGCCTGAGTAATACAGCGGGACCCAGTCTTTTTACACTCTTTCTACTGTTCTACACACAGCTGGGATAACACACACGCTAAACAACAACGTTACACTATGTTACAGCAGCTTCTGTATTTCCTTGTTCCCATGGAAACCTCCACAAACCACTTGTGTTTGTTTGTCCTCCACCGCCTTCAGCTGGACGAGAGGAGCAATCCCATCATCACACCAATTCATTCTCTGTTTTTCTTAGACTCACGTTTCCATTTACCTTTCTCATTTCTGTTGTCTCATTCAACGGACAAAGCAACTAAATAAACTAAATAATATTGTGATCATGTCTCCATGTCTAACAGACACACAGCATCACAGTGCAGCACTGTCTTTGCTGTGTTTCTGCTTGTTGTTATGATTGTCCTGTGTGCATTGGGGGAAAGCAACTGCAGTAATAGCCTATATTTGCTCAACTACTGTACTTAGGTACAATTTAAATTTTATTTGTATTACGATTTTTATACTCTAATCTGTTATATCTCAGGGCCAAATATATTTTACTTCACTATCTATTAGACAGCTTAGGCTGCAATGTACTTTGAGATAAAGATGTTACATACAAACTATAGGCCTAGATAATAGTCAGTTATTAAAAAATATATGGGATTCATTCATTTGATCATTCATCAAATTGTTGTTAAATACATAGCCTAGTGTGTATCAAATTATCTTATATTTCTTCTTCCGGAATTGTCTGACAATTCATTATAAAATGTTACTAATTAGAACTGATTATTTGCTGATAGTTTGTGAGTTTCTGTCAACCATATACTGTAAAATAATATATAAACATAATGGATGTCATATATATTGCACATATGGGTACATGATTAATCTTCACTATCTTAATGATGCACATATGACATACAATAGGTAAAGCCAATCAGCATGACTGGATTATTCTCTATTGTTATTCACTATTATTCACTAAACCCACGCAAACATGGGGAGAACATACAAACTTGACACGGAAAGGCCCTGCCCTGCCCTGACCAGGGATGGAACCAGAGCATTCCTTTTCTCTTCTTCTCAAAAATCACTTTTTACGAATTAAGAAATATCACAGTAACATTTCAAAGCAAAAATCAGTACACATGTTTTACAAGTTTGATAAGTTATTTAATGAAATAGTTAATCCTGATGTTGACATGAAACAGACATCCACACACGCACAGGGAGAGAGTGATGTCATTGGATTATACACTCTACTCACAATTCTATGTTGATCGGTCCCCTCTAGTTTTAAACTGAGTGCGGGGAACCTACAGCCTCTGACCTAATGACCTCAGACTACGGGTGGGAGTATGAAGTTGTATCAAGTCAGAGATGTAGGGAGGAACTTGACCGTGCAGGGATCTAAAAGTAAGGATGAGGATTTTAAATTGAATTCTATACTGGACTGGTAACCAGTGAAGTGCTGCTAAAACAGGCGTGATGTGTGCTCTTTTGTTAATGTGAGTTAAAAGCCTTGCAGCAGAGTTCTGAACAGCCTGGAGACGGTAATGCTCCCAACGTTACCCTATCTTTAGTTACCAGCTGGATTTAACACGGTTAAAATGCTGACAGCTAACGTTAAACTGTGTAAAGTGTGACTGTATTTCACCGTAGAAGATTCCAACACCGGGACCTAACAGTCTGCTCTGCAGCGCAGCACCTGTCGTTGTCAGAATTAGGCTAAACAACACAGACGATACATTAAGATGTCCATAACAATTATGTCCATACATTAATACCCCCAAAGTAAATATCTCCCACTTCGTTTTTAGGTTGTCCCACTTCTTCTTGGCCTGGGTGTGTGGGAGACCCTCGCTCCGATCCCCATCGTCTCCAAAATAAGCCTATCTGACTGAGGGGGGGGAATAAAAAGCAGATTACACAGCTATTAGGCCTACTTGTGAACATTAAACAATAGTGTAGCTTCTCACCGATATCCGTTCACAGCGTTGTCCCTCCCCCTGGTAAACAGCTGCTTGCTGCCTACACGTAGACGTATGAACGTCTCCGTTTGTTCCTTAGTCCCTGTCAGAAAAGACGAGAAAGCTATCAGTATAACGCTGTGGATGGTATAATGTTAACGTTACATTAGTTTGATGTAGCATCCTCGAAATTCTGGCTTCAAAGAATCCTTCCTTGACATTGACAAACACCTAGTGTCTTATGAATCCTGAAAAGTCTAAAGAGTTTAAAATTAGGGCAGCCTAACTTGCCTAAGTAATTACTTTGCAGAAGATGAAAAGAACAGGCTTCATAATAGGTTACAGTTTTTTACAACTACTTACAGACAAAATCTTTACATGTCAACCGATTTTTGAAACCTCTCATTTAAAGAGCAAAAGTACACACCAAATCTCCAAGACCATGAGCTTTTTCTCAGCCTTTCACTCAGTTTTCAATTGCATAAAACACACTACACACACTTCTCTACCTAAGACACAAAATCTGACAGGAAGTGACTTGCTGTCCTTTTCCAAACACAACCAATCCAAATGATACACTTTTTCACCAGGTCACACACACACACTCTCCTCACACGAGTAAACACTACTTGCTTAACTGATCACTAACCAATCACTGCTTTTTAGTATAGGCCTATAAATAGGTCAAAGGTCAGATTACCTGCTTTGAATGGTGGATGCCGACAATAGACAGAGAGCAAGGGGAGTAGGAGGGAGAGATAGGGGACGACAACCAGAGCTACATCTCATGTTGCTTAAATTGCCTCCTGGAGTCCTCCACTTGCCTCCCTTCCTCGCGTCTTAGTCCCTCCCACCGAGGAGTCACGGGAGAGATCTGCACAGCTTCAGGGAAGGCTGATATCGGCTATATCTCCGAGGTGTTCCCTCCTCGAAGCTCGCTCCTCGGCCCTCAGGACAGAAATAAGAGCTTTGAGATGGCCTTCACTGAGGAGGGACGGAACAACTTCCGGTTCAGCCGAGGACAGAGGAGTCGAGGAGCTATCAAATAAAGGACATGGGATGTACCTCAGGACAAGTTCATGGAGGAAGAGTTGGAAGAGGAGGAGGAGGAAGAAGAGGACAAGGGCAGAGAAAAGATCAGATGTTTAGATCAGGGCCACACTTACTGATCACTGGTTATTCACCCCCACTCACCCCATAAGAACGTAGGCTACACACACACACACACACACACACACACACACACACACACACACACACACACACACACACACACCTATGTGCGAATGGTTCCTGTAATATGTAAAAGTTCTTTTAGTAGGCTACTTGTTAAAACTAGAAAAGCACTGTATAAATACAGATGTAAAAAACTGTAAATGATGAGGTTCCAGCAGTAGTATCAGATCTGTGAGTCATTGGGAAAGAGCGCCACCTGCCCATTGACACCTTGTTGTGGCCGAACATGGTAATGCAGCCTATTTCACCCGGCCTCATGGCGCTTTAGATGAGGGTTCGATTCGAAGCGAGTAGAGGCCACATTAAAAAATAACAAAACGACAACACAATCTAATGGGCTCGTATTTTCAGCAGACAAAATAACTGAGAAAGTACTACAGTGGCAGCCCTGGCTATAGGAAATGTGATTTAGCTTTAGAGAACCAACTCACCATGACCATATACCTGATTAAAGTTCCCATTTTATGGATGAGTCATGAGAATTCGCATACATTCATTTTTACATGGCACGTATCAGGCGTTACCCACAATTCCAATGGGCATCGTCAGCCAAAACTATTAATAAAAATATTAACAATTTAAAACAATTTAAAATCTGAACTCAGTGTCTGCAGTGACTATGAGATAGAGAGAGTGTGTCCGACATGAGAATGAACAGAGAGTATGTCCTACATGGAAATGAAAAGAAAAAAAACCCAAATATGCAATGCAATGAAACAAGTGAGACATTGGAGGCCTTTAAATACAGCTCGATTCCATGGCAATACCCGTAGGTGACGGTGTGGTTGTGAGACTCTGGAGCTGGAAGTTGGAGCTTCATGAAGTGGGCGTTGATAAATCGTTGTAGAAATTCATACTACCTCGCTCTGTCTCCCCTAACTCCGGCTTTCGTGGCTGTGTGGAGTTACTTCTGGAAGCTCGAGTCTTAAATCCGCCAAGGTGCTTACGTTTTTAAAATGCTCAATGCTTCGTAGTTTTTTTAAGCTTTAACATAATACTCTTTTAATGACATTTGGCGTAATGCAGATAATAGGCTACCTAGTTTAATTATCTGCTGTCTGTTGGGAGACTTACAGTTGTCTGACTTTCTCACTTCATGTCTAAATAGTTTAAAATTAGGGTAGCCTAATAACGTATTACTTTCCAGGATATAAAAGAAACAGGCTTCAGTGGGGAAAAAGGCAGTGCAAGATCTTTAAACCCCATCAATCCAATCTCATCCAATAATTTCAAGAACGTTTCTTAAACTACTCCTGAAGGAATTTTACTTTATTAAAGGATGAGAATCACCATCAACTCCCCCGACATCTGTCCCTCTGAAGTGGATGAATTCACACAGGCGCTAAACTGATTCCCATTCATTTCCTATGGTACTGTTAAACCAGTACGGATGTAATATACCTTTGGCCGCTAGCATTCGCACTGGAGTCGTTTTGCTCCCTGGAGCAGTTTAGCGGCGAGTGAAGACGATTGCTTCCGACCCCTCAGTGCTCGTCTGGACGGTGGATTGACAGCACGCACCGATTGAGCTCCGCTGAACATTACGCTACATAGTATTCCTTCCTTTTCTAAAACCACTTTGATAATTTGCCAGCATTTCTCGCTTCTCAAGCTTATACGATAACCTTTCTGTTACCATCATTTCCATTATCTTGCATAGATTTGATGTTTGCTATAGGCCTATAAGGGTTTAGATGGATCTGTGCCAGGTTTTGTTATCGGAATCACAACTGCTTCCTTCCATGCACTTGGTAGCCTCCTCCTCCCCCCAAACTTTATTATTAAGCTGCAGCCTGCAATTTCAATAATGCTCCGTGCCCTAGATGCTTTAGCATAACATAGCATAGCCTACCTGATCTTCCCCTGGATAAGTTGGTTTTGACTTATTTAGCTTAGGCCTACTGCTCTCACCATCTCTGCCAAAGAAAATGGCTCATCAATTACATCATCTGCTGCTTCCCTCCTGTCTAAAACACCTGAATTCTCACTCATTGTTATTTCCCTTTCTTTACTCCCTTCTTCTGATAAATCTTCCAAACTATGTATTTTTTTTTTATTTTTACAAATGACTTGGCTGTGACCTCTGCCTTTTCCCTATTGGAGACTGCCGTTCCCTCCTCTAGATTTGGGTTCAACTCATGTATTAGGAGAAACACTTCACAGCGCTGTGGAGCCTCCACAGACCTACCTCCACAGTGGAGGTACAATACGAAACAAGGGTTCACCTAGTTTATAGAATTCTGCTTCTATTGCAAATATAGGTAGGCTATAAATTAGATAGATATTATATTATTCCATATCAGGGAAAAAGACATTTTGATTTTATGCTATCGCTTTATTTAGAAGGGCCCAACTGTGGGGTTGTTAACGGGACAGAGACTCCCAAAAATAAGTGCATGCATAGGTTAAACATGTAGTTTTAATTGGTAAGACGTGAATATCGGTCATATTGAGAAAATATGTGCTATGTGAGTACTGTGGAGTTTCCTTAAATTACGATTTTTGAGTCAGTGTATTCAAAATACCTCTGTATTGGTATGGTCCAAAAGCTATAAATACTCCGCTAAACAGCTCTCTATCCGGTGCACTACTTCGGTTGCTAAGGAACCATTGAATGCAGGTAATACATCAGGACAGCTGTAGCTAGCATGTTAGCTCGCAAACAGACTGCGTAACTAAGCTAGCTAATGCTACAACTAATTCAGTTTAACATTAACGGCCCAGCCGTTACATTTATTAAGACCCTTTTCATATTTTATTTTAACGAATCATAGCCTCAACCGGGTACAATGACAAGTCATTAACCGGTAGCAGACACAACGAATGTAAGCAAACTAACGCTAGCTAGTAACGTGTACGTTAGTAAGGACGCTTGTTATCATATTAGCTAGCTAGCTTACAGCACCGGCTAATATAGCTAGTGTTCCACGGGCTGCATCGTGTTGCTGAGCTAGCTTACTATACTTTTCTCACCAGAAGTCGGTATCCGATTTAGCAAGTACATCTAGCCCAATGTTAATAAGTCCTAACGTCATATTGTCAGTGACAAACTATTGTCCTGCAGCTAATGTTGGAGATAACATTAGGCTTTTAATTGGCTAACACTAACGTCGTGTTTTGTATATATATGTATATATATATATATATATATATATATATATATATATATATATATATATATATATATATATATATATATATATATATATATATATATATGGTCAAGCTCAGCGCAACATTAAACTAATTTGTTGCTTTGCACGTTAGTAAAGACGAAAAGTCTATATAGGCCATAACTACTTTATTAACCTAACTAATATTCTTAAGTGTTTAGTGCTAGATGTGTCTTGCTAGTTGTTGGATTATCAGATTAATTTTGTAGTAAAGTTAACATTAAAGTTTGTAGCCAAGATTGTACAATGATGATACAGTTTTAAATCATCAGCACTGCTCTTGGCAGTTTGTGAACAAATGGAGTTTGTGGGGTGCAGAGTTTTTAACACTGGCTGATGCTACGGGATGCGGTTCAGCCTGTGCCCCTGTGGTAGCATGTCTTCTGGCATGTGGAACTAGGCTAGCAATGTACCACCTTGCCACAAGGAGGAAGGCCCTGGAGGCCACATCTGACTGCCAACAAGCAAGTGTTGAAACAAAGTATCTTCAATTAGCTAGTAGGACTCCTACCATCAAGCGTTTATATTCAGATTAAAGACACATCATTTAAAGTTGATCTAGTTAAATATTGTTTCCCTATGTTGTATCATGTCTGTTTTGGATATCTGCATTTCATTTGCTCTAGATGTTGGGTGCTCAAGAGCAGTGCAAAGGCTAAAAGGCCATGTTGCATTTTAATGCGATAGATGGATGGTCTTTCTCTTTTACTTTCAGTTTGAGGTGTATTTTATGCTGTGCAAAGGTTTGCTGTGATGTGCCAATGCTGGTTAATCTTCAAAGATGTTTCTGGACTGAGTAACCATTAGATATTAAAAGCTAACCCAGTGCTATTATTATAGTCGGAGGAATGTGTTTATTTACTTTCTTGTGGCCCTCTACTCTCTTGGTACATTACACTGTTTTGGTAATATAATTTCTTCAGACCTGATCACGGTTCTTTTTGACCCCTTTGTAAAATTACTATGGCCTACCCCATTCATTTTTCACATACTTCATCCATCCTCTTAGTCTTTCCCTCCCCCTTCCATTCACTTTACAACTCACAACTCTTGGCGTTTGTTTATTGGACCCAACTGACTTTGATTGCCATGGTATTACCCCTAAGGTTTTTACTTTGGACATACTCCGTATTTTCTTTGAAATTGCACCAGTCTATGTTGGTAGTTCCAATTAGAAATGTGTATGTTCACTATGCATGATGGAATGTGAAGTTTCTTTTGTTCTGAGTTGTGCACAATGAACTTCTGCCTTGAGGCAGCATGTAGCTCCCAGCCGGGGTCTTGTATAGTAGTATGTGGTCAATACTTGGAACACATTTATTCAAGAATTCTGTTCTTTCTGTGGGCTTTTCCACAATACACAGCATGTTGAAGGAAAGTCCCCCATGAGCTGATTTTACACTCCTATCAAAGGACAGATGGATCTGTCTCGCAATTTCTAAGCTACTGTTTAATGTTGTGCTTTCTCTGCAATGTGTGCATGACCAATTTCAGTTAATCATTGACACGGTTTTATAAGAATCACTTCTCATCTGTCCCTAGGTGGCATAAAAATGACGGTGGCATAGTGAGAAAGCTGGTCAGTCTGGCTGGTTGAGGTGTGGAGGGACGCCACAAACCACGCCAGGATTCTGACTAACTCAGTTTCCACTGCCCTCAGTAAATGTCCTCATCATCTCCATGTCTATCCCTGGATTGTAGCTACAAATATGGTGACACTTATTACAGAGCAGCTCCGCCAGCAGAGTTTGGAAGATCCCTATTACAAGGCTTTCTCATTCAATGTGAATGTGGTGAGTTGAATACAAAACTAAATGCTACTTTTTAAACTTGTTTCCTTAATGCACTTAGTTTGATGGGCTGTGGTTTTACGTTTAAGTTACATTTCTGTTTCAGTCATTACCTGCAGTGGGCTCCAGTCCCACTGTCTCATGGGGTGCTTGTAGATCAACACAAGGCAAGTTCAATGAATTAAGTGCAGTATTTGAAATCTATTCGCTGGGGAAATTTGTCTCATTTGTCTACCTTTTGGCATTTTCAGAGACCCGCTCAGCTACACAGCCATCCTCCAAAGCCAACCTTCTGGATGATTCCTGTGGACTAGACTCTCCATGGCCTCCTTCACATTTGGAAGAACTTCTCCAGAGACCGGAGGTTTCTTTTACAAACGAGGCTTTCCAAAGCTCTCCTCCACCACCACCTCCAAAACGCCACTGCCGGTCCCTCTCTGTTCCAGAGGACCTATCTCGGTGTCGCTCCACCTGGCATCCTAGTGCATCTAGGGTTTGGACCCCAGTCAAACGTGGAGGAGCATCTAGTTCAAGCTCTGGAGCCAGCTCTTTGCCACTTTGTGGTCCCAGTTCCTCTTTGACCTCTTCCTCCCTCCACTCATCTTCTAGCCCTACTTTCTTTAGCTTAGCTCTGTCCTCTGACTCCCCACTACCATGGAGCTTCTCGTGGGACCCCTGTGACAAATTGAAAGGAGCCTGTTCTGCCTCTTTTGCTACTCCTTCCTCTGGCTCCCCCTCACCAGCCCCCCTGGTGTCTCACTCAGTGCTGCAGCGCCGCTTCTCTCTCTCCCCTGTGCACATTCAGGGTGCCTCCATGGTGCATCTGCCCCCTCAGCCCTCCCCTGCTTCTGCTCTGACTTATGGCATGGAACACCCAGCCCTGTCTCCATCTCCCACTTCAGCCTGCAGCACGCCATCCTCCTCTCGGCGCAACCTGCACCCAGCACTGCCGCGATGCCACTCGCAGCCCTGCGACATGCGCAAACCTCGCCTCAAGAGGCGCCATGACCCAGATGTTCTGCCCTGCCCCAGGCCAGGCCTTGACTTCAGCAAGATGACACAGGTGAGCAAGAAAGTCCAATGGGCTGTCAGGGTAGGTAGTTTCTGTCAATCTCCTCATATTGTGAAGAGATTGAGATACATAGTTGATGGTATAAGAAAGTAATTAGCAGGCCTGGGTTCACTTGTGCCCATATTTTCTGTCCTGAATCTTAGAGGGCAATAGTAGGCTTGTGGCAGCCCGCCATTGCGCCCCCCCACAACTCGGCACAGCTAAACTTGGCCCCCACGCCATCAGCTCTCTTCATTTCAGACTGATGTTTGTTAGTAGCATTAGTGAGTGCTTCTCCAGATTTTATTTTCATAAACCTGTCACATCAGTGCAGTCAGGATTGGGTTCTGGGCAGTGTTTTTGATGCAGGTTATTTTACCAAACTGGCAACAAAAGTTGCTACACATGTCTTCAGCTGCAATTTTCCTATCTACACTTGGCGTGTGTGTGTGCGTGTGTGCGTGTGTGTGTGTCACACGCATGAGGGAAAGGAGTATGGGGCACCGTGGCTGAGTAGAGCTGGTACTAGTGGAGGATAAGCACCATTAGGTCACGAATTCTCTCCACATAAGAATGACAAAGGTGTCATTTGTCCCGACATAACAGGTGCAACAACACTAATGGTGGAAGATGTCAATCTCTGTTAAACCACACCCACAAAGTCCTGGAAAGTAGAAGTGTCCAATCAGCCACATTACCTATAAACACCTGTGTGGGTGTTCAGGGCCTTAACACTCCAATGTGTTTTGCGGCGCCAGATAGATTTCGTTGGGCCAAAAATGGCTCTTTTGATAGTAACTGTTGCTGACTACTGCATTAGGTAGTCTGTTTCATATTTAATGGGATTAAAAACCATTATGTAAATTACTTAATTTAAGTGTCTGTAGTTTCCAGAGTTAATGCTGTTCAGGTTGGGCCTTTGCTTGTGTCAGTCAGGTCACCCATGTCAGCCAAGCCCCTTAACTCCGCTATCAGTTACTCTATTCTTAACCAAAGCAACAGACACTGCCATCCATACAGACTTCCTGGCATTGCCAGTGATGTCATCAGTCACTGTACTGCCTATATTTTATTACCTTTTTTAGGTTTGGAGGAAATTGTGACATGATAATCATGACTCTTCTTTCTCCTGTGTAGATTGGTAATCACGAGAGCCTAATTTGTGGTAAAGGTGGCTTCATAGTTCCAGCGTCTTCCCAGGCAGAGCAGCGCTCGGCCTTTTCCCCTGCAGAGTTCCTGGGACGAGCCAGCATTGGGCCACTAAGTGAAAGTGAAGAAGAAGAGGAGCAAGAAGATAAAAGAAAAAGGACTACAATAGATGAAGGGCAAAAGGTTATTTTTGAAAGAGACTGCACAGAACTGGACTTGAACCTTATAGAAGAAAACTGACCACTCCTTGATGCTCGAAGTGTGATTACTGCATTCATAACTATGTTAAGCACACCTGTAGGCTTTGTGTGCTCTTCTGGCGGAGTCCTTGGGAACCTGCTGCCCTCCTAAGGCGCATATCCAGAGTTCATAATCAAGAACCAAGCAATTCGAAGCTAATATCAAATTACAATTTTCTGATTGTAACATTTGTGCTAGTTCACTATTCAACATTTCACAAAAAATGTTACAGTGCCTGCCTACTCAACACTCCATAGGGAAATGTGCATGAGCAAATAAGCTAGTTTTAATGCACACAGAATTTGTTATTTCATATTGATAAGTCTTAATTTGCGTTAACCATTGGTATGGATCTTGATATCCTTACATATCCTTTCCAAATAACATTGTATACTGGAGTAAGCAGAATGTGATTTAATATTTCTTCATAATTGAATTGATTATACATTAAAAGCCAATAGATTTAATGCAACAGAGGTGGTAATAATAGAGGTATCCCTCATTGCCCAATCAGTACTAGTGTAGTCTACTTGTATTTGGGTCCCTGAATTTGGACATGACTGTATGTGAGCTGTTAAAGGTGCACAGTGGTCAAAAATAATTGAGCAGCCCAAGTAACATAAGAATACTGATCTATATATAAATGCTCTCATGTATGTTTAACTGAACAAATTCCAGGATTTCACTGCTGTTGCTTAAATCCCTCACAGACCCGAAAGACACGTCTACTTTAACTGCTGTTCTGTCATTGATTCAGCTTGTCTGTTTTTGGAATAATTCTACGTCCTCAAAGGGAAATGTTCTTGTTATAGCAGAAAGGACCGCTCCCTCTTTCTGTTTTCTTTTTTTCTAGTATTCTCAATTGCTTGAACATAAACAAACCTAGTCAAAAATAATACTGATGATGCTGTAAACTAACCATGCCTTAAGTTTAAAATACTGAGTTCTTGGTGCTCTGGTCTTCTTTTCACAGCCAGACATTTTTGCAATCTCCATTTGTGCTGATTCAGATATTTTTGAACAGGTTGCACATGCGCTAGAATATTCAATTGAATAGCGGAATTTATGCTAAAACTGGACTCCGTAGGGCAAAATGTAATTTACTCTACAGTGGTTAGAGTGAGTACACACTCAAACCAATTCTGAGTGTATGTGACAAAGGCGGTAGTGATGATTTGGTGGATTTTCAGAAATGATTTTTCATGTGTTTTCAGATGGAAATATTCCTGTTGCACAATTTATGTACAAATAAAGTTTAATAGAGAATTTTTTTTTTTTTCTCTCAGAAGTGTCTTGTCTTCCATTCACAAATGTACCCTGCTTGTAGTCAAATAAAAGAGCATACCAGGGGTCAAGAGAACGTTATTGTGACACCTAGTGGCTGATTTCAGTATAATACTGAAGTTTCATAGAATCTGACTTTACGAACAGCAGTTACAGGCATAGCTTCATTTTCTGTTCTAGGGCAAAGTTTCACAAAACTTGAATATAGCTATAACATTGACAATGACGTATCATTTTGAGACAAATAGCGTTACGTGGTTGGATCTTTCAAAACATTCAACAACTGATAAGCTACACTAAAAAGTTTTTTTAAAAGTGTTATGATTATATAAGAAGGCATGGTGCACTAAACCGTCTAACGTTAGAGCACTAAACAATGTTTTAAATAAAGTTTGCCGTTCCGCCGTGGAAGGTGAGGGCGCTCCTTCCAGTCCACCGATGCTTTTACACAGACTGTCTGACCCCCCCACCAACAATCCACTTCCTCTTTTGTGTAATTTCATGGCGATCGGGAGAGAGGGAACACCGCCGACGCACGCACACTGCCTCAGCACTCTTGAAAGAGTTTATCCGGGGTAAATAACTGACAATTTTTACAAGATTCAGTTACTTGGTTTCAAAGTAGTCCTGCTTGGATTCGGTCATATGGACGGCTCACATTTCCCTGTAGAAATAATCAATTGTTTAGCTTCTGGGTCAGATATTTCACATTGTAGCGCCTCTCGCTGATAACAATCCGGACGAAATGGGCTCCCCCCTGCATCTCCCACACAGAGGCTGCACGCTAGTTAACGGCGCTGGCTAGCTAAGTTTAGCAATGCTGCAAACTCCTCATAAACGTAACGTTAGCTATGGATTTTGTTTATTGACACGCTTCACAACTTAATTGCAGCTAAATAACACCACATGCTGTGTATATTCGAGAGTTAACAGGAATTTGTAGTTTTCATTTCCATGTTAGCTAACGTTACTTAAAGTCTTTAAATGTTTGTGTTTGGGTTAGCTAGCCAACATCGGCTAGCTAGCTACCGTGCTATGTATTTAGTTAGCTTTAGCCCGGACCGCTATTCAAAAGTTTTTGCAAGATCGAACAAACTGATAGTAATAGACTTGCCACCTAGCAAAGGCTAAATAACATCGTTCTTGCATGGAACATATAGCTACATATTATCCACCATTCACTATCCCGATTATTCTCGATAGTTGAGAAACGGGTTAGCTAGCACCACAAGCTAGCTAGTTAACGGTAACTTGGCTGCTAACGAGGGGCTACCGAGACATTGATATTGTCATTAAATTACCCACTCATACTGTATTGACTGTTTATATGCACTGTATAAGAGAGTGGTGCTGTTATTGCAAGAGAAAATAAAGTTGACCACAAAGTTGTAGACTATGATCGATAACCTAAATATCAGGCCATATGAGCCAGTCCTGAATGAGTTGGAGCACAAATTACCTTTACATAACACACTTGTCGCCAGGGGATGCACATAATACTACATTTTACTGACTGCTTTGTTAGAATCCTGCAATAATTGGTAACGTTGAGTTATTGTCGGCTTTAGCTAGACACCTGTAGTGATACTGTATGACAATGTCACAATCTAAGATCAATATGCCTTTTCTTTGTTTACAGTGTAAACTAAGTTGTCAATCTGACTGGCACAACGGACATTGTTCTCCAGGTGAGTGACAGTCTGCAGTCTGTCACTGTAGAAATAATCCACTTAAACCAATTTCTCTGGGTTGAATTTGATGAACTTAATCTTTATTAACTTGGGAGTGGTTGCTGTTCTGCTTCGATTATTTGGTATCACGTCTGTGTTTTATTAATTACACATGGATATACTATTATCATTAGTTAGTAGCTGATTTGTAACACACAATTCTTTTTTTCTTTCATTTTTTGATAACTTTCTTAAATGTGGCAATATTAAGAAGTGTTTTTTTTTTTTCTTTACTGACCATTTTTTCCTTCTTTTTTCGATTTGTGCAGGTGAAACTAAGTGGACAACATTAAAGGGGCTCCATTGCACTTGGATCTGTTCTTCTCTGTCCCAGGTTCAGACTGCGTGGTCTATGGCTCTGATGGACAAACACAAACAGGTCAAGCGGCAGAGACTTGACCGCATTTGTGAGGGTGAGATTTCATAAATACTCATACACAAAGTAAAAGTAAGAGCTCGCATTCATGAGGTATATTTTGTTATTTTAATACAAAGTATTTAAATTAAACTTTATTGTATCATACCCAGGCCATTCTACCCATATAGTCAGACACTTAAAGGGATTTTTTTGCAGAATTTTAAAGCAACTCTGTGTCATATTAGTGTGGGCAATGTGTGCCGATGGAACAGGAATCTCCACGGAGCACAGCAGCGGGGGTCTGCCGAGATCCACCGGACCTCCGCTGCTCAACGGAGAGATCCGTTAGGGAGACCAAACACCGTTCAGCTGATTAGTTGGTTTGAGTAATTTTTTAAGACAAAAGTAAAAATTCTTTGATTCCAGCTTCTTAAATGTGAATATTTTCTAGTTTCTTCTCTCCTCTGTGATAGTAAACTGAATATCTTTGAGTTGTGGATAAAACAAGACATTTGAGGATGTCATCTTGGGCTTTTGGGAATCACTAATCCACATTTTTCACCATTTTCTGACATTGTATAGACCAAACAACTTATCGATTAATTGAGAAAAAAAGTCAACAGATTAATCGACTATGAAAATAATGGTTAGTTGCAGCCCTAGATATGTGTGATGTTTTAGAAATGACAGTAACTTAATTTTATATATCGTTGCCGATGTACCTAAATTAATATTAGAGCTTGCCTTAACTAACAGTCTGATTAATCCATAACAGATATTTAGCTGCAACAACTTCAGAGCAAACTAAAACAATACTTTAGACTATAATAAAACATATTTTTGGCATGTTTAATAGTAGACGCGATCACACATTACATATAAAACTCCACGTCGCGGAACATTAACCAGGCATATATACGTATGGCATAAATAATGGTTATTTATTATACCCCATCAGGGCTTGACATTAACTTTTTGAGGCACTTGTCCTTCGGACAAGTACATTTACGTTTCGCTTGTCCATGCACAAAAGTCACTTGTCCGGGTAAAGAGTCATCATTTTATAAAAAAAAAATTGTTTTGCTAATGCATGCATATAATATAATAATGCAAACCGTTGAAAGCATCCAAACACTATCGGCATTAATAAAATTCAGTTGAAACAAACGTGTCCCAACAATAGATTTCAGTACAAAGTAATATGTTGCACGCCGGTGTGCAGAAGTTAATATATTGAGATTCTAAGTCAGTATTTTAAAGGTTTGTCATTACTTTCAGATTCCTAGTCAATATTCTAAGTTACTAGTCAATATATTGAGATACTAAGTCGATACTTTGAGATGTTGAGTCAATTTATTGAGATTGTAAGTCAATATTTTAAATGTTCTCATTGGTTTGAGATTCTTAGTCAATATTCTGAGTTACTAAGTCTGTATATTGAGATACTAAGTCAATATTTTGGGATAAGTCAATATATTGAGATACTAAGTCAGTATTTTGAGATAAGTCAATATATTGAGATACTAAGTCAATATATTGAGATTCTAAAGCAATATTTTACATTTTCTCAATACTTTGAGATTCTTAATTTATACTCTGAGATACTAAGTCAATATTTTGACCAGACGTAGTGGTGACTTAAACTTGAACTTATACTATATCTAAAATAATTTTGTAGACATAACAATGGATTTTGCCACTAAATGTTGGTGTTAACTATGTTTTTTTTTTATACAATTTCACTAATTTCTACCCAGCAGAGGCTGATTTAGAGATCCTTTAAAAGCTGTAGCTACTTTACAGTTGATTATTACCTGATATTTAATCCGCATATTATTTATTTGTTTCAAAAAGGAGCAAAAAAAAACGACATTATAGAACGGCAAAAACGACCACTGGATTGGAAAAGGGTATTTTACAACAACTTTTAATGCAGCACGAATATGGCGAGGCCAATTTCAAGTGAACGCAACATCTGTGTTTTTCCGACAACAGCAACTACAACGTCATACGTTCCTCTCCAGTGAAATACAGACAGACACACTTTTACACCGTTTAGCTGTCAGCATTTTAACCGTGTTTACTCTAGCTGCTAGTTAACGGTAGGCTAACGTTACCTGCTGCCAAGTGTAGTGTTTACTAGCGTGACATGCGGCGATGTTTAGGTTCCCTCGTCCGTTTTCGGAGCATCAGAGAGAAGCGCAGGCATTTCAGTGGCACCAAAATCTGCGTTGCAATTCGGTCCGGTAGATAACGGTCGTTAAGGCACCGGTGCCGTATTAGCACCGGGTCTATCGTTTTCTGTCAACGATGTGGCGAGGAGGTAACATTAGGGCGGAGTTAGCAAGCTAACGTTAGCTAACTAACACCGGTAGGTTTGCCGTGCTTTCATGCTGCATTGCTTACAGAGAATGAGCTGAACAGCGGGCTGGGTCTAACGTTAGCGGCCCGCTGACCGACTACCGCTGGTCAAATCGGTAACCTAGACGTAATGAGTGGCACATAACGTGAACTAACATGGCATTTTATTTTGTTTGAGTTTTAACTTGTCCAGTGGGGCAAGTAAATTTCTCTTCCACTTGCCCTACAAAAAATCCACTTGTCCCGGACAAGCCTTAATGTCGAGCCCTGCCCATAAATGGGCTAACGTTACTTTGAATGCGTAAACTGTTCATGGTATAACCACAGTCTGTGGGCATAAGATGTGGCTAGGCTAACAATAGCCATGTTTACTAAGACTAGCTCCAATATTAACTTTGGTTACATCTGCAAGGATATATGTAATTAGTTTACTGTTTATCACTGACTGTGGACTACAACTTCAAATTGTGTTTTTTTGAAATTCTTTTGTTTTATGGTGATGAAAGGCTATAAAATACTTGTCTGCGGTGCCCTTTACCTGTAGTCCTGTGAACTGAGTGGTTGCCCTGATTGTGTTTCTTATTGCATCTCAGTGTGTTTAAAGTGGGATTTATGCTGCTGCGGAGGCTCCACGCAGAGCTTTTGCCATAGCCTACGTAAGTGGCCTGAAGTTTATACTTGTGCGTTGGTGTGTGCGTCGATCTCTTTAAGAGAATAGCCAAGGCCAAGCGGACCAATCACAGTTGTTGCGGTCTGCGTCGCCGCAACTTGTAGTTACATTTTTTTGAGAGGTGCACGTCACGCTACGGCGTAGGGTGCGTTGTACTGTCGGTATCTCCACTTACCTACGTAGGTACAGACGCCGTTGATTTAACGCAGGCATAAATTGGCCTTAAGTGTGGAGGAGGTTGCCGTTTCTTTTTTGTTAAATTGGTATGCAAGGAATGTACTGATGGAAGTTTTAAAGATAACACGAAGTAAGTTAACGTTTTC
The DNA here is from genome assembly GCF_004354835.1 of Perca flavescens. Taxonomy (NCBI): domain Eukaryota; kingdom Metazoa; phylum Chordata; class Actinopteri; order Perciformes; family Percidae; genus Perca; species Perca flavescens. The sequence continues at coordinate 21,227,962 of NC_041340.1, forward strand.
TGTTGCTACAAGTATATGCAGGAATGGTAAAGGGCAGATTTCTAGAAGAGACAGTATTTTGAGCTGTTGTACAGTGAAGAGTAGATGATGGAGATCAGACATAATGGTGTGCTAAAATGGAGGGAACGGTCTGGGTGAGTCTCTGGAGACGGGTTAGAGGGAGAGGACAAGGTGAAGGGTCGTGGCCGCAGCTACAGGGAACTAGGCCAGCTGTCTCTTTAAAAAAACGACAACAGCCCAAACCGCCCTCGGCCTCAGCCTCGGCTATGCTAATGAGGTTAGTGCTGGTTGGCTGGCCTTCAATGGAGCTGCCTGTGATTGGAGGCTGGCCATGGGGGAGGGGCTGGGCGTGGATGACAGCTGGGATCCAGCCAGCCAAGAGCAGGCTGACAGAGAGAGAGAGAGAGAGAGAGGGAGAAAAAAAGAGCGATAGAGGGAGAGCAAGGCGAGAGAGAGAGAGGAAGACAGGCTCACAGACTTCATAATGCAAGGTTAGGCCTGGTGCTCATGTGTTTTCTATTTTGGAATGTGTTTTTGAAATGTGTGAACGGTTGCGGAAGATATCTAAGGTTTGGGTGTGGAGCAGCTATGTGTGTGCAGTTTCCCTTTTATGTTCAGCGCGTATTGGTGTTGTCGCAGCCGTCAAGAAGGAACTGAATAACCGTGTTTGTGTCTAGCTGCGTCTGGGTGGAGTACCGCTGCTTGCTGCATTATCATCGTTTGCTACCCCTCCCCCCTCACCTCTTACTCCTCCAACTGCAGCCAGAGGGAGAGAGAAGAGGAGGGAGTGAGGGGAAAGAAAGGGAGAGGGAGGGAGAATGAATGAATCACTGAATGAATTGTATTGTGTGTGCGACCATGCTTGTGCTTAGTAGGCCTCGGGTATGCCAGTGTCCTATACTCAAATTACTCTTTGTGTAGGCCTACTTGTATATTTCCAGAATCACTTTTTCAGAGGGGGTCTTTGTGATGAATCCCTTTTGGATTTTTCTACATAGTAAGCGTCTCTTTGTGCGTTCAGCGTGTAGCAGTAGCCCTGGTAGCATTCTTGAGCATTCTGCAATGAATGTGAATCACACTGCAGTAGATGGAATGGATTGCAGTAGAGTAGTACATTTTTATAATGGTACCAGGCTGTATATTTTTCTTTCTTTTTTTGCCCGTGTGCGTTTCATGCATGCATTGGGAAATGCTCAGGCGTCAGAGGAAGTGTTTACAAATATTTGTTTTCTACCATTGGCTACCAGCTCCCTTCCCTCCTTTGCAGTCTCACCATAATAATGTCCTGCCCTCTGTCCAAGTAAATGTTCTAGCTAGACACACTCCCCCCACCCTGGGACACAAACACACACACACCTGTCACCCAGTAGGGGCAAGATAGTGTAGCGGTGCATGTGTCTGGGCTCAGTCCAAGCCAAGAACTGCTAAGAGGACAGAGAGGTGTAAAAACATTTGCAGATATAACCGTTGGTGTCAATTGGCAGAGATGTTGCATTTATTTATTGCGTTGATTTGTTTTAGACATGCAACATTTCCCTTGTTGGCATAATGGTAAATGGCCATGATACACGTGGGCCAAATGTGCAGATGTTTGCCAGTAAGATGTGTGTTTATTTGTATGCGTCTGAAATGGTGGAGAACCAGAAAAATAGGAAGGGACTCTTCCAGACAGGAGAATTTAGGTCATGAACCCCCACCGCCTCCTCTCAGAGACCCCGCGGTTTTCTCCACCCCTCCCCCAGCCGCCACACTTCATCACCACTCCCCCTCCCGTCCCAGCTCCCTCCTCTCTGTGTGCGCACTTCGCGACTTCTGCTTCATTAACCAAAATCTAACTTTCCCCTCATGAGGGGTCTAATAGAACAGAGATGGATCAATAAAAACTAGACGTTGTATATTGGTTCCAGGCATTACTAAACAGAGGTTGGGTTCAATACCAAATAGGCCAGGATGCTGGACACTCTCCATGCCCCATCACAGATTTAGTTACACATCACTTTTGTAACCATATAACACTCGCACACTTAGACACAACCTCCTTGTAGTTCCTTTAGGATGGTGGATGTGTTGAAAAAAAAAAAAAAAAAAAAAAAGAGTCCTAAAAGTCTGAGTTCTTATTGTCTAAGGAGTCTGGCAGTTAGCCCTTTTAACTTTAGCCATGCGTGCAGTGTTTTGAGTGTATGCTGACTTGCATAACTTTGGGTATTCCAGACATGGGGAATGCAGACCGTTGAGTCACTTCTCTCTAGTTAAATCTCGCTGGTTCTGAAATGCAAGCGGCTAGTAATTGTGTGCATCACAATCAAGTGTCATCAGTAAGTTCTCCCTGCAGTCAGATTTAAATGGCAACAAAAAGCTCTTTCATTCTTGTTCATTTGTCTTTGACGTGATTTAGGTAACTTTTTTTTTTTTTAAACATGTTTTGGACCTGATTTGTAATGGTCATTGAATATTTAACCTCTTGCTCATATGCAACAACCAACATTATTTTCTTCTTGCTGGACTCAGGTATCCGACCCCCCATCCTGAATGGGCCAATGCACCCGCGGCCCCTGGTTGCCCTGCTGGACGGGCGTGACTGCACTGTGGAGATGCCCATCCTGAAAGATGTGGCCACAGTGGCCTTCTGCGATGCCCAGTCCACACAAGAGATTCACGAGAAGGTAGAACAGACACACATGTCCGTGCTGTAATCCCAATGCATGAGGACAAAACACTTAAATCCTTATTTCATTCTGACATAGTATGAAAGTAATTAACATCTGCGCTATACCCAAAAAAAACGCTGCCTTCTTCATTCCATCTAACAGAACTTTCTCCACCACACAGCCTGACAATTTAGTACTAACATTTAGCCTAGTTGTGTCTTAATGTCCCTTAGTGAACTGGTTTGATGTGATTTTAATGTGATTAAAATTATTAATGACGCATTTGTCTTCTGTAGGTGCTAAATGAGGCAGTTGCTGCCCTGCTCTACCACACCATCACTCTGTCTAGAGATGACCTGGAAAAGTTTAAAGGCCTACGCGTAATTGTGAGGATTGGCTCCGGCTTCGACAATGTTGACATCAAAGCAGCCGCTGAGCTAGGTGAGAGAGTGAAACTTTAAACTGAGACACCGGGTCAACCACGAGCTAACGCACTGAATATCACACAGAGTGATTCATATTTCTTTCATACTTTGAACTTGTCATCTAGGCATTGCTGTCTGCAACGTGCCAGCAGCGTCTGTGGAGGAGACAGCCGACACTTCGCTATGTCTGATCCTCAACCTGTACAGGCGAGTCACCTGGATGCACCAGACCCTCAGGGAGGGAACCCGTGCCTCTAGTGTGGAGCAGATCAGGGAGGTCGCTGGCGGTGCTGCTCGTATCCGGGGCGAGACGCTGGGCATTATCGGTCTAGGTGAGTAAAGAGTGTGGACATCGGTGTCTAGACTTGTTAGGGGGCACCATAGCCAGGTATTCAATATTTCCTTGGACAAAGATTATTTTGTGTAGTACTTTAGGAGATCTGTTTAATCCAAGCTTGACCGTTGATTGTCGGACAAAAAGACCTGTTTGGTATTTTGTGCTTTAATAAAAGGCTGATTGCCATTTTATTTCCAGGGCGGGTTGGCCAAGCGGTGGCTCTGCGGGCTAAGGCCTTTGGTTTTGGCGTGATCTTTTATGACCCCTACCTGCCTGATGGTGTGGAGCGCTCACTGGGACTTCAGCGCATGGCCACTCTGCAGGACCTGCTTATCCACTCTGATTGCGTATCCCTGCACTGCAGCCTCAACGAGCACAACCACCACCTCATTAATGACTTCACCATCAAACAGGTGTGTGGATACACTCTGAATGTGCAAAATACAACTTTTGTCTCATGTTTGCCATTTTTTTTCTGACCTCCTCAAATGTTTGAATTGTTTACAAAAGGCAGCATCTAATCATGGTCATCTCAGCTGGGTTAAAAATAATAATTATTATGAATCCGTAAATGAAGTTACGTAATGTTTAATGTCTATACATCGCTAGTGTGGTTCTGATTTGTTTATTGAAATGAAAGCTGCATTAGAGCTAACATCTGGGCCTTTCCAAAGAGGGCTTCTGTGTGATCCTAGGATCACAGAAGCCTGTAATCTGGCCTGGAACTGTGTTGTGTCTTTTCAGAGACTTTGTCCAATAAGTCCAGAACAATATATCCACAACTGAATGGTTATTTATTCATCTTTTCGTATGAAAAGCTATCGTTTTACTGTTAGCCCCGGCCATCTTGACTCCCAGAATGCAGTGGGATGAGTGTCGGACCAATCAGAGGCTGTCTTTCCGACTATCTTCATTTTCTTTGGTGTTTAACGGAAGCCAGCATCCACAATGTTGCAGATACTGCCACTTTCCTGACTGTGTTACTTTGCTGCTACATATTCCAAACGTGAAACAAATTAGCCAAAATAAGGATGTAACAGTGTATAGTGCATAACAGGGTTGAGGTTATACTAAGACTGTTAGACAAGGGAACCAGGCGACTCAAATGTTGGAAAAAATTGCTTAGGCCCCAGAGGGATAAGGAATGGAAAAATGTGTCTAATATGCAGAACCTTGAACCACCTATTACACCAGTTGGTTGATATTCTGAAAATAAAAGGAGGAAGCTCAAATAATACCATTAATAATACCAGACTCAGCATTCTGTTTTTACATGCAGCTAAAAATCTGGAGTCAAACCATTGGCTGACAATGTTGGAGCACAATTGTGCTTGACAGTCTAGACTACTGATGTTTTGCCTTAAAGGTACACCGTGTAGTGTTTTAAGTATTTTATTAGCTAACATCAGTGTCTTCATTCATAAATACATTATGTCCTCATTGGTGTAAAATTACCTCTGCCAATGATCTGACTTATCCTCGTAAGCGAAGAATTTCTTATCTGTATTTACACTGGACGGGCGAGTCCAAGGAGGCTTCCATGTCGTTCCGCCATTTTGAAAAACTATAATCGCTGAGAGGGAGATAAAGCACTACCCTGCCTGTCTAGCTAATCCACAACGCGTTTTCGTTCAGAGCCAGCGTCACATGACTGAAACCAGCTGAAACTGAGAAGGAGATCAGTGAGAGGCGCTTGTTGCTGCCCTGGCAAATTTGAAAGCCTGCACTGCACTTCAGTTCATAACGGAGGATCATACTTATGCCGAGCCACAGGAGAAGGAATCCTCGTCGCCAAAAAAGCGAAAATTGGAAGACATGTTGTCATAGCTTCTTGGTACATAACGGCTACAGTAGTTGCGACACGCATTTGAAAAAGCGAGGCGCTAGAGAGCACTGTTCGTTTGAATGCAAAATACAATTTCACCGCTAGATGGGAGAAATTCCTAAACAGTGTACTGTACCTTTAACCAAACATTGCTCCCATATTGTAGGACATTGTCTGTATTATAGATTGGAGGAATTTGTGCCAAATGATTTCTGTCTGTGCTGATGCAGATTTCAAGTTTCAGCCTTCTCTGTCATGGTCCGCTCCCCATAGTTTAATCATACTGCTACTAACTCTGTGGTACAGATGCGTCAGGGAGCCTTCCTGGTGAACACGTCAAGAGGAGGTCTGGTTGACGAGAAAGCATTGGCTCAGGCCCTGAAAGAGGGGCGGATACGAGGGGCTGCCCTGGACGTCCATGAGACAGAACCTTTCAGGTAACCATGATACACAAAAGTAACCGCTAATAGCTGTGCACCACACACAACCTCATTATTCTTTTCTATAACAACCTTTCCCTGTCTTAACAGTTTTTCAACCGGTCCTCTGAAGGATGCCCCCAACCTGATCTGTACCCCGCACACATCCTGGTACAGTGAGCAGGCCTCTGTGGAGGCTCGCGAGGAGGCAGCCAGGGAGGTTCGCCGCGCCATCACGGGTAAGGCACTTTTTTATTAAACATGATCAAGCCTGTTGTTTAATTGAAATTAATTGATTATATAGATACTAGAGATGTACCGATTACAACTTTCTAGGCTGATTTTCATTGAGTTAGGCCAGCCGATACCGATTTTAGCTGATTCCGATTTCATTTTTTTCTAACCACTTTAAAGCACACACAAATATTTATTTTCTATCTTTTCTTTAATAGAACATTTTGCATAGAACATAGAACATTTTTTTAACACATAATGGATAATAACTATAAAATAGAACTATATAAATTACTCCTGGTATGGGAAATTCACACACATCTAAAGTGCAATGTTGTTTTCACATCCAATATCCCAAAAAAAAAATGTGATTTTGGTGTCGTCCCTTCACGCCCTACTTTTTCCTTGCAGGTGTTGCATATTGCAAACTTGTTATCTTCTGCACACACGCTGAAAAATTTCCAAACAGCTGACATGTTGCAGGTTAATTCACGAGGTTCCCTACATGTATAGCGCGGACACACGCTTCACACCGCAAGTGGTTACACGCGACACATGGCGGAAAAGTTGAGAGAAAGGAAAAAGAGACTGTGCTGTCGCGTCCGTTTGTGCGTGCGTCCTTGAGAACTGTAACTCGTATAACTTATGTTGTCAGTTAATTGTACCATTTTAATTGTATCATTGACCGGCATGAAATCGGCAAATGTCCGACTGACCTGCCGGTCACCGAGCACGTGAAAACTGGCCAATTCCGGTCACCGGCCGGTCTATCGGTGCATCTCTAATAGATACAGTACAGTCAGGAACTACACAAGTCCAACTCCACTGCAAGTTGTAATGTGTTCATTTTTTGAACACTGATTCGCTGAAGGCTGTACAACATTTATGGTGACGTGGCTGATGAAGAGTTTGCCTTAGGGTTGGGTACTCTTCTCATTTGAACCGGTACTCGGAATTCTGTATTTTTCTTTTTTTTTGATACCTTCTCTCTGTAATAACAAAAAATTAATTTCAGTTGTCCAAACCTATTTATCCTTTTTATTTAGAAAATGTTATTTATTTAGAACATTTTACGCACCACACAAAATAAAAACCAGGGCATAAAGAACGCTGTTGTGCGTGTCTCAGTGAACCGGTACTCGGAATTCTGTATTTTTCTTTTTTTTTGATACCTTCTCTCTGTAATAACAAAAAATTAATTTCAGTTGTCCAAACCTATTTATCCTTTTTATTTAGAAAATGTTATTTATTTAGAACATTTTACGCACCACACAAAATAAAAACCAGGGCATAAAGAACGCTGTTGTGCGTGTCTCGGAGAAAAGGTAACCACACCGCGACCACTTTCGGCTCGCCATTATATTATATTGCAGTGAACGTTGTCTGTGTTTTAGTCTAACCACACTTGCGACCACTTTATTACCCTGAATCACTGTGACGTGAGCAAGCTGCAGAGGCGACGTACACAGAGTAACGCATGATAACAGCGTGGCAGGCTATGAACTTTTATAAACAGAATCTTGTCTCAAAATAAAGGGTAATGGAACAGTGGGCAGAGTCATGCAGCGCAGTGCAACTTGTTTCTTGTTCACTGCTCCACTCTTAGCTTCAATGCTGAATGTTGGCAAAGTCAGACTACCAGCTACAACTTTTCCAGTGTGATCTGCAGTTTGTCTGATTGTCCCGTCAGGAGCTAAGAAGGAAGGTCCATAAAAAAAAAAAAAACGGAAAACCTCTGAGTAATACCTCTTTCACACCAATGACCAGGGTTGGGCCCTGGTTATGTGACCAATGTTAAACTCTTCTTTTGGAAATTCAAACCAAGCCAGTTAACATGGGTATATCCCTGGTCATGATGATTCAGATACGGCCTGGGCCACAACCCAGGAGCAATGCATGACAATTACCTTAAGTGCTAGAAATGGGTTTCATATGTCCTATTCAGTGAACAGCTAACGTCACATACTCCAGTCACCAACAGAACTAATGTTTTGTAGCTACTTGAATTTGTCATTGTACAGTAGAGCGAGAGAAATAAAGCTTTATTTTATGTTTGTTTCGCAGTAAGTACATTCTAAAGTACAAATGAATAACCATCAAACACATGTTGATGATAATTCAACGAATGATTTTGTGCAGACTGATTTCTCCTCTGCTTTTCTTTGCAGCAGCTGGACAAGGAAGTAGGCTGCTCTAGTATAGATTTATGACCATTTTAAGACCTGTGGAGAACACTTCTCTTTGTTTGACATCATTAAAAGTAAAGCTGGGCTTTGCTGTTGGCTTCACGACTCATTTAGCGGCGGTGCTGAAAGAACATTTATTTTCATACATTTTGCGTTCTAACACTGGGTTTATACAGGCATTTTTGCCTGTTAAACTCTGCTACCACTCTGCAAAAGTTGACTCGCTGAGTCAGGGATCTATCCGGGCACTCACTGTCAGCCCACTGTTCTCAGAGGGAATTAATTGAACCGCTCGACTCTGCTGTTATTGACACTGCCTGTGAAAACCCAGCATAAAACGCAGGGAGACTAAATCTGTGTTGTTTTTTTCAAAGCGGCGACAGGCGACGACTGCCCCCCTCTCATTTCCAACCAGTCACATAATTTGACCCGCCCCGGTTTGTTATCGACCCTGGTAGTGCGCAATTCCCATTGAAATCTACCCTAGTCTTACCCTGATCCAACCCACCTCCAGACCTGGGTTGCAAAGCCGAGTCGATTGACTATTGTTAACCCATTCAAACACCCAGTCAACCTTGGTATAACCCTGGTTGAGCCCTGAGTGTGAAAGGGATATCAAAGTAATGGTTTTGTTTTTCCCGCTCTAGGGCGTATCCCTGACAGTCTGAAGAACTGCGTTAATAAGGAGTATCTGATGGCAGCCTCTCAGTGGCCCAGCATTGAGGCAGCTACTGTTCACCCAGAACTTAATGGAGCCACTTACAGGTGAGAGGAGTGGATGTAGAAGATGAGAATGGAAAGGGGTTAATTATAAGGACTTTCAAAAGAGTTTTTATTTTAAAGGAGCAGCTTTTATAAAGTTGTTTTTTTTTTTTTTCTCCATCTGTGTTTCAGATTTCCTCCAGGTCTGATCAATGTTGCAGCAGCAGGGGGTCTCCCAGGAGCTGGCACAGGGGTTGAAAGCCTTGTCTCAGGAACCCTGGCGCATGGCATCACCCCTGTCTCCCCCCCCCTCACGCCCCCTCCCCTAATAAGGCCGAAGCCGACAGAGACATCCCCTCCGACCAATAGCCCCCCCTGCCGCCGCCAGCACATTCCGTCGCCTCTGGAAACGTCCTCCCACCCCCACCTCCCAGCATCAGACACAGCCCGACCCTCCAGTACATCGGCAGCGCCAGTTTGACCTGATGTGGATCTACAGTCTTGTTCCTCAGATCACATAACCAGCCCAGGAGTGACCTATCCACAGCTAGTCCCATCTCCATCCCATCCGCACCCCAAAAACACACACATCCCTCCATCCTCGTCCTCATATCAGCCACTCACCTGCCCTCCCCCCCCCCCCCCCACTCCCCAACAACGTCAGCAATAACTGTGTTCTGAAGGATTCAATGATTTGATTGGTTTATATCCTTAGTTGGCTGTTGTTTTTAATGGAAAGGTGACCTGTTTTGGTTATTGGTATTAATGTTTGTTTGTAAAAAAGAAAAAAGAAAAAAAAGTTGCATTTCTGACTTGAGGCTTTACAGTCTGCTGCCTCCTGCAGTCCTCCTCTGACTCTAACCATAGAGCACAGAGGCAGAAAGGTTGAAGCCCCCCTTTGTACATTAATGGCTCGTGTTACTGCTCTTTTCTTCTTTTCTTCCCCCCCCTCAACCTTTCTTGTGATGGGGGAAAATGTGTACTAAAGTAAACCAGACAGAATCGCAAACAGTACATCCTGTCCTCCCCGCCAGGCGTCTAGCTACCCCTCAGCACAGTTTGGCCCTTAGCTCTCCCTGGCAGTGGCGTCCGCTTGCTCAGCAGAAAACAAAACCTAATGCTATCAGTGTGGAGCTCTGTCAGACTATCAAAGTGTATTGTATCTGCTCAGCTCATGCTTAGTGATACCCAACATGCTTTACTGCTGTGACGGTTCTTGTTTAAGGACATTCAACCAGTTTGTTTTTTGTTTTTTACAAATGCTTTGCCCCTCATGGATTGTTTTGTCATGAGATAACAGCGTTTTATCAGATAGCACCTAGGCATGAATTGCATCTCGTGCCAGCAGCAGGACTGCTATGTCTGAGCTCTTTACATATGGTGCCCACACGGAATCAAACGCTGCAGCTGTCTGTAGCTGGAGAACCACAGCATGCCAGAGGCCTCGCCAGCAGAGGGCACTGTCTAACTGCTCAGAGCTAAGAGAGAGAGTTGCACGCAGCTAACTTCAGACAGACAGACAGTTACACGTTAGCTGTAGTGATGAGAAAGAAGAACGTGATCACACACTGCCAACGTTCAGAACACAAGATGGGTGACTAGGGATCGACTACCGCGTTCTTGTTTAATAAGATCTCACTGCACCCTGCACCCACCTTCCCTCCACTCCCCCTCCCACTGTCATGGCCCACCCTACACATCTGCTCATGAACCAGTATGCATCCACCAATTCCTTTTAAGCGTAAGGGGACAGTAGAGTTTAGTTTCTCTGTAGGAGCAAGGGGACAGTGTTCTTGCATGCTGGCTTTGTTAATGACAGTGGTATGCGTGCGCGCGTGTGCGTACATTTGTGTGTACATGGGTGTGTGTGTGTGTGTGTGTGTGTGGGGGTTTTGTATGTGCGTTTGTATGTTCCCTCACCCTGTTATAACAAGCTATGGTCTTTCCAAAGGAATAGTCCCTTAGAAGTAACTCTTTAACGCTGTTGCCCTGGTGTCAAGGGAACACCTTTCTAGTACCTCAGTAACAGATATTGAATGTACCGTGCATACCCTTTTATTTTTTGTACAGATTTTCTAGATACTTCTTTACTATTCTTTACCAAAAGGGTTGTGAAATTGTAGCGGTAATGATACAATGAAAGAACAACAAAAAAAAGCATCGCCCCAGGAAATGAAATTAATTGACGAAATCCGTTTAGGTTCCCTTATAGGTCACTGAATACTCAGGCTTCGAAACCAATGTGTATCTCTTTGCCTTTACCTTTTATTTCCTCATTGTGGAGACTTCAGCAACTCTTTCCCATTCTTAGACGTCAGACTGTAGTTGATGTGGTTCAACCTCCATCTTACTGGCTATTGAAAAAGAAGGAAAAAACAAAAGGCGGTCGTTGTGGTCTGCTTTTTTTTTCTTTTTCTTTTTTTTTAACTGAACAGTAGATAGTTTTGTTATTACCCCCCTTCATTGTCAAGCTGCTCTATCTATAGTGCATGTGAGGTAATTTTTTAGGGGAAATACTATTGGCTTAATGAATTTGTGTCATCTTGCTGTTTCCCGCTGCTCCCTGGCCTTTCCCCCTCAGAGTGTTTTCAACCCGAGTTACCATTTTTGTCGTGGTCAGTTTCCAGTGATGTACAGTTTTCCCTCAGAGTCTATGAGAGACATGGAGCATGTCTGTGTCCTGAGACGTTAGGCTCCTCTGTCATGTGATGAGTATATATTTTTTAAAAATAACCCCCATAGTTCGGATTATGAGCATAATAGTAATCTTAAATTTTGCTGTTGATTATATATATATATATATATATATTTTTCAGTTCAGCAGTGCACTGTTATGAAAACCATTCTGTTTTATTGTAGGATTTAATTTTTATGGATATGCTGTCTGTGTTCTACATGTTGTACTGAAACATTTCGGAGAAAAAAAAAAAGATCCCTCTCCTGGTGATTTCTTTATAAAAAAAAAAAAGATATGTATTCGTCTTATCCCAACTGTCTTTTCCAGCTGATATCCTCTGGGCCTTACTTATTCTCTCCCTGTAAAATTAACTGTTATAGAAAGTCGCCATGGAACCACTCACTGCCTTAATACAGTTGACCACAGCAGGTGAAGTCAGGAGACGCATCCAGTTGAAAAGAACGGGCCACGATCAAATCCGTTTGGCAAAAAGATCCTCACACCCTGGCAGGCTTAAATCTGCAGCACCTTGCATTTCTTTTTCACTGATGAACCACATTTAGCCTTGTTTTGGGCTCAGACACATAAATCAAGTGTGAATTCTTACTGTGCATTAATAAGATGTTATATTTTTCTTTTCTAACTTTGAATAGTTAAGTCAGCCTGGCAGTGTGTGTGTGCGTAGGCTAACAGATAAGCACAGTGTGTATGCTCAAAAAGCCACAGCTGATATTTCACTCTTGGGTGTGAGAATGCCCCCACCCACCACCACCGCCACCACCACTCTGGGGCTCCTAAAGCATCTTTCACAGTGCTGCCAGAGCCCCAGTGGGGCTGGGAGGGGGAGGGCATAGTAAACACTGATGTGGTCTGTCAAAAAGGAAAAAAAGCAGAAAATTACGATGAGAATCGGTCACTTTTTCTCTCTCAGGGTTTAAATGCACACATATCCTCCAGCAGTCACCCTCTGTCTTGTCTCCCTTGTCCCAAGTTTTTTTGCCCTCAGAATGTAAAAACAACGGCGTTTTAAAATAAAAAATTAAAAAAATAAACGCTCTCCCTTCGGTCCCCCTTTGTGCACAGGTCTGAACTTTTTTTCTTTTTAGCTTTTTTTTTGGCACTGACATCTAACCATCTAACAAGGAATGAATGAATGAATGTTTGAAAGTGACTGTGTGTAATGTTAAAATTGGGAAATGTATTTTTACAACATGTGAACATTTTTTTTCCACTCACTTGTGAATTGATTTTTTTTCTTTCTTTCACCAGACTGCAAAAACAAACAAAACAGAAAAAAAAATATCTCCTGTAACTAGGCTCTTAAGCTTTATTTTTGTTTTGTTTACTTTTTTATTAGAAACAATCATGTTTGTGATGGTAACTTCCGATGGTAAACTCCACACCATATTTTAATAAAATCTTAAAAAGTAAACATTTGCTCTCGTTATTACCTTCTGTAACAGTAAACCTTTTGTGTACTGAACCTTTAACTCTGCCTTGGGTCATCTCATTTGAAAAAGGTTCTGTGCTTGATTAGAGTGGTCAATAACTTGGTGACTATTAATACAAGCTGCCAGGATGTCATTCCACTGATTACACTTGGCAGCTTCAGGACGTAGAGCTGTGTTTACAGCGATTTTTGCCATAAACAAAATGGTTAACTACCACAGTTTGTCAGCTCTTTTATATGGCAACGAGGGGTTATGCAATGCCTGAACGGGCACAGCTTTACGAGGGTGCAGATGAGGTGGGGTGTACGGGAAAGGGTGCTTCTATGTAGAACCATTGGGCAGAAGAGGGCGGGGGATTACCAGCCACACAATTGCTACCACATGTTCATAACCAGGAGCCTACTCTTAAAATGAAGTGAAGGGAAGGGACTGAACTGCCTAGAGGCACCTTTAGGAGCCCTCTGGCTATAGTCTGGCACCCTCAGATGTTAGATGGAAGGCTAGAGACGGATTATGTTATTGACTGTGATCTTAAACATCCAGTGATTATTTTCAGCCCTAACTGGCACTAATGCTATTTGTTTTGTTAGTATCTTGGACAATTAAAGTCAGAAATGTTAAAAGAGTACTCTTCCAATTTAGCATTGCACTCCTGTAACCTTGTCAGACTCACGACGGGCAATTAAAGAAAATCATCAAAACCGATGCAGCAGAACCAAAGATATCATATTTGCATTCCATGCATTCTTCTTTTTGGCAAAACCAGGCACGTACATTACCCACAGTGCAACTCCACAACCAGCAGTTTGTTCAGAGATTCGGGTCGTGATTCGGGCGTGTTATGCTAATAGTGGACAGCTAATGTAGCCTGGAGCTAGCAGCCTCAAACAGAGATCTACGAAGGTCTGGTAAGCTCACTTCTTTCTTACTCCACAGCACATTATTTTTTTCATTTTCAAACTTTTAGTCTTCATTCTCAACCGATACTGACTCAAGTGACATCACTTGAGGACATTTCTCAGACAGCTGCGCAGCTCCCTCTGGAGACACACAATTTTTGATACAACTTTTTTTCACTTGCAGTAGTACTCCCCAATACCTGTAAACCGACTTTGATATGTGAAATCGTTGGAGTTCCCCTTTAAAGTGCTCATATTATGCTTTTTGGCTTTTTCCCTTTCCTTTATTGTGTTATATATCTTTTTTGTGCACGTTATAGGTTTACAAAGTGTAAAAGGCCAATGTCCACCCCAAAGGGACTTACCATCTCAAACAGAAAACACTGTTCACAAACTGCTCCAAACAGCTCTATTGTAGTCCAGCCTTTACTTCTGTGATGAACATGCGTCACTTTGTAACACGTTATCATGCTTGCCTAGCTGCTAGCGTGGCACACCCTCATACTCTGCTTCTGACTGGCTAGTAGTCCTTACCTAGCTACTGTGCATGTGCAACTCCCAACAAAGATTGAATAGAAGTGTGATGCCTCACTCTGTAGCCAAAACAGTTCAACACACAGGGTGAAAAGAGGAGCTGCAGCAATGTGCAGTACGACAAAAATATGGTGTTTTTTGAAAATTAAACCATGTAAACCTATTCTGGTACAACCTCTAAATACAATTATGAACCTGAAAATGAGCATAATATGAGAACTTGTAAATTTGTAACTTGTAACGTTAAGTAAATAAATTTGGTTTTATAAGGACAGTATATTTTATTATGTTGTGTAATCTCCTGAGAATATTGTCAGGTTATTGCTTTTTATACCCTCTGTCCTCCTACAAAGACTTAGGTCTACAGCCATGCTTACAGGTAAATGCTAAAAAATGTATATATATATTTGTTTAGCGTGTTAGCATGCTAACATTTACCAGGACCAAAGTGGTGGGAAAAGCTGAATTAACTTATTGATTATAGTTAATCATATAAATATGATTCTTTACATTTTCCCCCCTGGATTCTGGGAACCAGCAGCCAATATACATACTATTACACACTGTGCTGTGTGGGACAGCCATAATACATAACAGCATGTGTATACAAGTGTGTGTAGTTGAAGGAGGCCCAGGATGCAGGCAGTATTTTAACAGACCAGATTCACACAGACTTAAAACACACTCGTTGCTTCCTCAGTCCCGCTCGAGATTGTGCAACAAAGTGCAGCAGAGCAGCATCCACTCTCTCCCAGCACCATACATTACCCCTGTCAGCTTCCATGCTGTGCAGCCCGATCTTTTTATTTGTTTGTTTAGCTCAAGAGGAGGAGGAGGAGCGAGGGCTTGAAAACTGCTCTGTAATGGGTCATCCTGCTTAGGTAACTTCCACAAAAAAGAAGAAAACAACGCAATGTGGGTCAAAGATTATGCAAGATAATTTAACTGAGATCCAAATATGAGAACATCAACAAAGCGTGCGTGCGTGTGAGAGAGAAAGTTAGTCTATGTGCATGCTTTTGCATACTTGTCTGTATGATGAATTAGTCTCCAGACAGATGGCCTATTCCACTTGGAGGGATCGCACTACCAACCCCAAAGCAGAGTGGATAAATATTTGCCTTTGGTTGTCTTTGGAATGATTGAATATTTTTCTAGCAACCGAATGACTCGGATGTTGCATTACGGTCAGACTGCAACAGCTTTGTTTTTGCATCTTTTAATCTGACCAGAACTAACAATTTATTGACTTGGAATATAAGGCTGGTTATATTCTGTATAGCCTTATTGTCATCAAATCCCTTGGAAAGTCTAAAACCAACAATGAATTGGTCCTACTAAGAAGTATTGAATGCGTAGCCAAAGCCTAAAAGCTTATTTCTCTGTACCATAAAGCTACATTGTTGTCCAAAAAGTAAACTATTAAAACCTTTGTTTTGTCAGTCCAAAACCTAAAGATATTCAGTTTTAACATGATATAAAACGCAGAAAAGCAGGAAATCTCCATATTTGAGAGGTTGAAAAAAGCATTTTCTGACCTAATTGCATGAAAAATCAGGCTACTCTAACAATTAATCGATTAACAAAACAGTTGGCGATTATTTTTCCGTTAATCAGCAACTATTCGTTGCAGCTCGACTTTGGTTTATGACCATCGAAACTAATGACATTCCCATCAGCCTCAGCCATACTTTGTGTTAAGTGCTAATAAGCAAATGTTAGCATGTTTACACGCTAAAGTTAAATGTTGAACATGGTAAACATGTCAGTGCCAGATACAGGGTAGAGGCATCAGAAGGATAATGAGAGGTGCATGAGACATGGACTAAACTTTTTTTTTGCTCTTGGTCTTTACATGTTTACAATAATAACATTATTGACTACACCAGCCTTTTCCTTTGAAATAGAAAGAAGACAACTAACCAACCACATAATATTAAATTATCTGTATTCATTTTCCCGTACACTTTATCCATAATATTGGAACACAATAAATCAATATCATTCATCTGTCTGAGGGGTCTAGACGGTTTGCTGAGCTAGTATGGCCCCGGCCCCACGCTCTATGATTAGCTCATAGTTTTCCTCTCATCGCTTCACTCACTTGGCTCGTGTGACATATTGACGTGAGCACGTGGTTGACAGGAAGAAAACGTTCAGCTATCATGGAGATTTGCGTCAGCCAGGCAACCTTTCAGCCATTCTGCTGCTGTATCTGGTGTCTTAATGTGTGTGTGTGTGTCTGTGTGTGCATGCGTGTGTAGTGTGCGCTCACATCTAACAGTGTGTCAATGATGTTTCACATTAACGTGAGTCAATCTGGATGCTGAGCTCACTGTCATTAATCAGCGGGCAGCAGCAGGGAAGTCTGGGTTTTTCCCTTAACTTACTTTCAACTGCAAAGACAGACATAGATAGATAAATAGATGAGGGGACTAAAGTAACTGTTTTGTTGACAAAGAGGGAAGAACAAATTGGTGTAAGTGTTTAGAGTAAAAAAGAATCGCCGGTACAACACAGATGTCTTCTTACTTTATAGTTTTATTAGTTGTTTTTTTTAAGGTGCATAACAGTGACTAACGTTAGAGTCCTCAAGGACTCTGATGAAGATGTAACCTTACATTGAAATGTTAGTCACTGTTATGCTTCTTAAAAAATTAAACTATAAAGTAAGACGACATCTGTGTTGCACCAGTGATTCTTTTTTTACTGCCCTGGTTGCACCGGATTGTTGTGGGTTGCAGAAGCGCAGAGAACCCTCTCTTTTTCACTTGCCGTAATTGTTTATTTGATTGTTTATGACTGCAGGACACAAAGTCCAAATTGTTACCTGATCCATCTTCTCCTCTTCCTCCGTCTGATCCTCTCCTTCTCCCCTCATTCCTGGAAGGCTCACAGGCGAGCCATACAGTGACGTGGCTGAGTTGATTTAAAGGTCTGCAGTTGTCCAATTGTAGAGTTGTCTTTCGGGTCTGGCTGATGTTAGCCCGGGCGAGTTGATAGTGCAGATACTAGCTGTGCCTAATCCGCATTAGATCACAACCCTGACCAGGGTATGTGTGCGTGTGTATGTGAGGTAGATTGCTCAATGAAATATAGGCTGACTGCTTTGTTGCTTTATAGCCATGGATAATAAAAATGAAAGTAACTAACAGTTCCTAGAGATTTCACACACACACACACACACACACACACACACACACACACACACACACACACTAGTCTGAGCCTTGACATATTGATAAGTTAGCGGCGGCTGGTAACAGAAACCTCCCTGGTTGTCCATGTGTGTACCAGCTGTGGGAACTGGTGACCACACTTCTCTGGCACGCGCGCGCGCGCACACACACACACACACACACACACACACACACACACACACACACACACACACACACACACACACATACACACACACATACACACACACACACACACACACACACACACACACACACACACACACACACACACACACAAACACACAAACACACTGATCCAAGCAAAAGGGGTTCCTCGGCTGAGATCACAGCTGGACCTGCCAGGTCAGAAGTATTTGAAAGGGGAAAAAAGCGGCAACCATTTAAAACCCTTTGATTCCCTGCAATGTCCAATCAGTAAATGAACTGCAGAAATAAAAGCCTGCTTTGGTCCAGACTCCACTCGTCTGTTATGCAGTTTGCATGTCTGTGCGTAAGCCCTATTGCTCATTTCTCCCTCTATTTTCCTGCCATTATTCAGCAACCCACACCTCTCAAGTCTGACAGTGTGCTCAGTCGAACAGGGATAAAAAAATACACAATGCTGAGTGGTGAATGTTGAGAGAGGCCAATGTGGTGTTGATTACCTTGTCAGCAATGAGGTTGCTGAGTTTACACAGCCACTGAGAGACTAGAGAGAGAAAGATAGAGGGAGAAAAGAGAGGGACAGCGGAGGAGAGGAGTAAGGCAGTTAACTGCCTTTCCATACAAGGAGAGGTAGGGGGAGAAAAGAGGAAGGAGGGGGAGGAGAAAGCGAGAGGCAATGAGAGACAGAGAGGTAATATGAGGAGATACAATGAGAGAGGGAAGAGAAAGGAGATAAAGGCAGAGTATAGAGGGATAAAGGCTGATAAGGCAGACAGCCGGTTACAGTGAAGAGAAAGAGAAAGAGGAGAAGTGAGTGAGTGTAGCTGTATCCTCTCTGAGTTCCCAACAGTGTGATTCTGCTGCAGCTTTTCCCTCTGTCACTGACTGACTGACCCAACACAGGTAGGACACACACTGAGCCTCCATTCATTCTCTGTACCAGAGTCTGAGAGTATGCATGCAAGTGGGAAAGCTTTTTTTTAGCCATGTGAGATCCCATAAGCTTGTTTCTTTATCTGGTGAAGATAGTAAATGAGCAGTGGTGGAAGAAATGTTCAGATCCCTTACATAAGTAAAAGTAGCAATACCAAAATGCAAAAGTACTCCATCCCAAGAAAAAAAGTATCCATTCAAAATGTAAAAGTATATAATTATCATAAAAGTGTATTATAAAATAAATGCCAGCAAAATATACATAAAGTATTGAAAGTTAGTTACTATTTCTGCAGAGTGCCAACTTTCAGAGTGTTATATTATTATTATCATTATTATTATTATTATTATTATTATTATTATTATTATACTGTTAATACTGTGATTATGTTATTATTAAGACTGATGCATTTAAGCAGGATTTTATTGTTGCAGCAGTTTAAGGAGGAGACAACTTAAACTCCTTTGAGTGGTTTAATCTGTAACAATGCATCGTGTTTCAGAAATATATCATATGTTTTTAATGTGTACAATCTTATTCCGCAAAGTAACCAGTAACTACAACTGTCAGTGTTGTTTGTTAAAAGTACAGTATTTTCCTCTGGCATGTAGTGGAAAAGAAGTATAAAGTAGCATCAAGGGGAAACACTTTAGTAAAGTACAAGTAGCAAAATTGTACCTCAAAAAATGTTTATGTATATTCCACTACTGAATTTTACGACATGTTGGTTTTAGCAAGAATAATGTGCACATTTATGTCTTTTTTGTTAGAATTGCATTCTTTGCAATGAAAGTTTTTTTTTTTGCTGATTGTATCCCTGAACACAAAAATATTGCCATGGAATTCCCACTTCACTGATTTGTGCATGTGTTTGCACATTTGCATCGGGAGTTGCTTTGCCTTTATTAGTGCAGTTTCTATACAGCATACTCTGTCCATCCACACTGGTCTCTCTGCTGAAGTTGTGGCTTCAGGCAAACCAAAATCTGCATGCCCTCCTCACTTGTCTCTGTCTGAACTGCTGTCTACACTGTGAAGGCTTCCCACCACAAGAAACAGTCATGTTTCTGACCCCTTGTTGTGATGCATGCCTGGCTGAGTGTGTCTGTGTTTCTGTGTATGCATGAAGGTGAACATTATACAGAGGTGTGTAAAAAGTGTCAGAGTGATGCATCCTTTTTCTCAGCAGAAACTCCTGAATCCACTACTGCCCCCCCCCCCCCCAAACAAAAGATTTTTGAGAAAATCTGAGGGAAAACAGCAAATTACCTCCCTGCAATCCCCTCGTTAAAAACGAACATACGTCCCACTGTGTGCACAAATCTGTTGTGCGTGCATACCTGCATGCTTGTATATATGAGCTGAGATGGATGTGTGTATTATCTCTGCATGAGTCTGCTGTAATTACACGGTGAAGGTGCCCATGGGGCGGCAGCCGCCACATTTGGCTCCGCGCCACATCCCCTCGTTTTATTGTGTCTTGTGCCTGAAAAACTGCTGCATGTGTCTGTCTATGTTGACTGATGAGAGCAGGTCTGCGCGGTGTGAGTGCAGGTCTGCACGGTGTGACTGCATACCTGTGTGTGTGTGTGTGAGAAAGTGTAAACTTTATGTCGACTGAAAATAAGTGTGTGCCTCTGTATGCATCAATAAATACCATACAGTCTATTATTATTACTGTATGTGTTTTCAGGAGCAACAAACAGACATCGCCTGGTAGCAGGTCTTTGTGTGTGTTGACTGATAAAGTTCAGTTTGTCAGTGTGGGAATTCAAGAAATGTCTCTTTAGCGTGTTATAGTGCCAGTGTGACAAATTCAGAGAGGGAAGGTCGAAGGGTTTACTGAACCAAAGTCTCAGTGTAGTATAGGGTCATCTGATTAATGGTTGTTATAGCAACAGAGATCCTCATTGCATCACATTAACGGACTGCCTTTACAGTAAATCAGCACAAATCGTTCAGCGTCTGCATCAAATCACTTTCCAGTTTAAAATGCTGATCTTTCTTGTCTGGAATGTGTGTGTAAAAGAGGTAAACTCTGCAACAGCCAGTGACAGGAATGACCTCCTTTTTATATTTTATACAAAACAGTGGGCAGAGCAGATGGAACAGTAGCAGTTAAAATCACATACTGATGTGAAAAACCTCCAGCTCCATGTGGTGAACTTTCATTAACCCAAGCACACAGATCTCAATCACAAGATTAAAAAACAGCTTAAAAAGAGAGCAAGAAAGAGAGTTACTTGTTGCATAGTTGTTGCATAGTTAAGCATCTCGACCTGGAGCTTTATCCGCCTCCTGTGGAGCAGCAAAGTTGCAGCCAGTGAGAAGATCAGATGACTGAGCAGTGAGATCAAAGCTAGGCTCTGTGTGTCTCCATACACAAGGTATTTTTATGGCTGGCTGTTAAAAGTGTGCAGTGGTTAATATACATTTAATGGAAACAGGGAATTGATAAAACACTCAGTGACATATAAGGCTGCGGTCAGAAAAGTGTCAGAGTTGGAGTATTGCAGCTATATTGGCAGAGTAATACTATCTGACCTCTGGAAATAGACTTCAGGGACAATGTGCAGCTGGACATGTGTGTTATGTGCGTCGAGGGTGTGTGTGTGTGTGTGTGTGTGTGTGTGTGTGTGTGTGTGTGTGTGTGTGTGTGTGTGTGTGTGTGTTTGCATGTGTGTGTATATGCGTGTGTGTGTATATGCGTGTGTGTGTTTGCATGTGTGTTTGTGTGCACTGGTCAACTTGCCCAAATTTAACTGTCTGCATTCTGCAGCTGCTTGGAGGTTTAGTTATAGTATAGCAATCCATAGAAACACCTCACAAGGCTGCAGCCACGAAACATCATTCTCCCTTTCTGTGAGACAGAGAAATATATCTGTCATCAAGTCATAAACGGTCTTAAAGTTCAAACATCTGCCAATGAAATAGGAAGAAGGTGAACTAACATCACACATCACATGCATTTGTGCCCAAATTTAAAGAACATTTCGTGTGAGTGTCCTCAGAGCTGCAAATTGGACAGACATATCACTTGCATTCTCGCATATATCGCGTCTTTATTCATATGAATGTTTTTTTATAGAAACAATAAAACTGTTGGTGGTTTCTATGAATATTTTACAACTCACATTTTGAATGCAGCCTTAAAAAACTCAAGTCTGGAGTAAATTAAGATGGAGACATTATTGCAGTGCATTCACATATTCTCGCCCACAATAGAGTAGTTTTTCAGGCTGTTGGTCTGTAATTCTGCCACCATTAAAAAGGTTGGAGAGCAGATGTGGGATGAGAGTATGGGTGTAGAAGGTGGAGAGGGGGATGAGATGGAAGGATGTGTGTTCAGATGTAAGGGGAGGGTGCAGAGAGGAGACAAGTAGCATGGCTCTGATTTACATTCATCTCCTGGTGTCATTAAGCAAAAAACTTCTTCAGCCCTACACTATGAAATGTGAGACTGAAATGTGTTCAGAGAAATTATGATGCACATGCCCTCCTCCCCTCTCTGCCTCTCTTAATAGGGTGAGTCTGACTCAGCAGCTGGTGGTCAGTGGATGGGCAGTCGGTGAGGTCAGTAGTGCAGCAGAGCAGACAGTATTTGCATCTATCCTCAGAGATGCTGCTAAAACTGTTGTTTTATTTTAGGCCAGCTTCTGTGGCAGACATTACCGCGACAGCGATGAATGTTAACCGTTTTGCGGTGTAGCCACAGATTGGCTGTGGACCAACACACACTCGTCACAGCCCAGGGGAAATAGGAGCTTTTTCCTTTTATCGAAGCCGCCAGGGTCAACGAGTTCACTCAGCTTTGTTCTTAGATAAAATGGATGTGTTGTGATATGTGAGGACAGGGAGATGGAATTTCCCAGCTTTCTACTGATTTTCCAGTATTGTCTGGGCTGGGTTTCCTAAATGTTCCTGTTAAGATCCCTTCAATTGCTTGCTGATCGACAAAGGTTGCCGAAGTACTACTGACAGACCTCTTCAACAGCTTTTGATTATAAAATGTGCCACAGGTTTAATGGTATTCAAGAAAACCATTTTTCATTTCTCCATTTCTTTCAGATGATGTCATCAGAGCACCTGACTCAGCAGCTACTCGCTGTACTTCTGAACCTTTGCCTCACTTTTGCTGGGCCTTTGCGACCACTCAATGGGACAGAATGCACAGCCAAGGGTCCTGCTTCCTACATCCTGGTCTTTACAGGTCACTGGAGCCCACAGGCCTTCCCTAAGCAGTATCCACTCTTCCGTCCCCCGGCCCAGTGGTCCAAACTCATAGGTGAGAAATACTAAGGGACAAAGAAGTTGGTTATTAGAAAATCAGCCTTCTTATGGAAAGTTTTACCTCTAAGACGTGGTAATACAATGAATTTTGACAATAATTTCCGACTTGCAACGGCAGTGAGGAGTCAGGGGTTGTTATTTGACCTGCCTTAGTCAAAATGTACCCATGCATAGTTGTGTTAAAGAAGAGGCAAACCAGGGACAGAGATGTCGACCACAGTGAGATGAAGCTTTAGCTTCAGCTTCAAATAAAGGAAGAGTTTTGCTCTCCATCATGTGTGCGTCCTAGGTGCATTCCCACCTGTAGGCTACTTAAAGCTGTTCACTTGTGATGGATCACTCAGGACAGATTTTAATACCAGGTGGAAATGGGGTCACTGCCAGCATGCATGCGTATATGCATACAGACACATACACAGGGGTGAGGGATGTTAATGCGCAAAGAAGCAGAAAGTAATAAGAAAGGCAGTCTAAATGCTAACAGATGGGGTTTTCTTTAACTTCTGTCCAACCATATCTTTATATTTCATCAACTCAACCCCTTCCATCCCACATTTCTGCTGGTTTACCACAGTGTTGGCGGTAAACACTGGAGTAGTGATGTTCGGGGCTGGTGAATGTGGGTGATGATAGTTGGGGTGTGGTGGGGTCAGACTACTTACATCAGAGCCAGGAGGAGGAGGATGAGGAGGAGGAAAAGAAGAAGCGATTCAGGCTTTTCCATTCTGCTTTTTTTTCTCCAAGCCATGGAGCATGGGATGGATGGCAGATGTTTGTACATGTGTTTGTGCATGTATGTGTGGTGGACTGCGCTTGTGCATCACTGTCTCTGGTGGCTGTGGCTTTGTCTGGTTTCCAGCTCTTTCACTGGTGCCCTGATGCCCTGCCAGAGGATAAAGGGCTACTTACTCCATATAGAAACAGGCACTGGCTTCTGACACACCCATAATGGCTTTTAATGTCCCTGGGCTCTGGGGGCAGGGGGGTGGAAGAAAAACACAAGGGCCCTAATGGGCTGACAGTCTGCTGGTAGGGAAGAAAAACATTGTTAGAAACGGAGTTTGTCACAGCACAAATAAAAGCATAACCTGTCGGGAGCGTTTGGGGGCCTGCAATGGTTTTGTCTGGGGAGCAAGGGGCCAATGACACTGCCAGAGGGAAGAGGGAATGGAGTTTGTCATGGCCACAGAAAAAACACAAGCAATTTAGGAAGGCCGGGAAGTAGGCTTTAACGTCTTGGTGGGGCTTAAACATGACGTGTTATCGAGTTTCAAGGTCTTGACGCTTGTGGGAAATTTGTTAGAATGGAAATGCAATTAAGTGCGTAAGTAATGGCAGTTTGGGGAGAAACAAGATAGTGTGTGAAGTGTGCTGGGCAGGTTGTGTGTGTGTGGCTCTAAGTTTGTGCGTTAATACATGTGTCAAGAGTCTTTAGGTATAAATGCATGGGTGTGTATGTGTGCCTGTACACAGCTCTGAAAAGTGAGGTAAGGCAGAACCGTCAGAGCATTTGTCTGTGTGTTTCTGGCTAACCTTACTCTGCCCTTAAAACCACTGGCCCAGGCCAGTGGCTCTGTGGGTTTCAATAGGGAGTTCCAGAACCTGCAGTGCAAACAGTTTAAACTAAATCAGTCTCTTGATTCTCAACACATTTCAGAGATAACCATAACTAAATATAAGAATGTGAAGCAAATGGTTGTGTTGGCCCAAAGGGTATAAAAAAGTATCAATAAAGGTTTTCAAAATTGTTGAAAAATCTGACATCCTGACCTGTCTCCTGGCAGCTCTAGTCTGTGTTGTGGTTTTATCAGTGATAGATGGAGAAAAGATCTAACTATAACCGTGCAATAATGCCAAAGATATGCATGTGGGCAATTCCTTCAGAATTTTCTGTTTAATTGCAGGATGTAGGAGGCAGTAGAAATACATACAGGCTCCATGGTGGAAATGATCTCACCGTCTGGCTGAGGCTCTGTGGTACTTCATTGACATTGATATGCATTCCAGTGAATAAGCATCTTACTCCTGTCTTCTCCTCTTTCTTGTTTTTCTTTTCTCCCTTTAGCGGTCAGCCATAATCGCCATTTTCGGCTGTGGGAGGAGGGTGCTCCAGCCAGCTCAGGGGTGCAGAACTTCGCTGAAGTCGGGGTGACAGTGGAGCTGATGAAGGCAGCCAAGGAGGCCAGGAAGAGACGCGCAGTCGGTGCCATGCACCGAACGGCCGGCATCCCTAACGGCATTGGGCACAGCTCCACGGAGTTGCTCATGCAGCCCCGGAGCTCACTGGTAGGCACAAATAAAACTTAAGTAGCAGCAATACTCATTCACAAAAGCACACACATGCTCAGACGCAGTAAGTCACACAAACCGACTGTTTGACTCAATGTATTCAGTCATTTGGTGACCCGACCCATAACGTCGTCCATCCGCTCTGACCAAACACTTCACCACATCTTTCCACTATCCAATCACACTATATTTAGCCCAAGTGCTAAAGCCCTGTAGCCACAAACGGCCACATCCATCCTGCACTCTGCTGCCTGTCCCACTGAACTCTGTGAGCTCAGGATGAAGTTTAGTAAAAGGAATAAGTTGACAATTTGGGCAACACGTATTCACTTTTTTTTTTTAATTATTTTGTTGTTGGCAATTTTAGGCCTTCATTTTTCATAGGACGGATAAAGACATGGAAGGGGGGAGAGAGAGGGGGAATGACATGCAGCAAAGGGCCGCAGGTCGGAGTCAAATCTGCGGCCGTTGTGTCGAGGAGTAAACCTCTATATATGCGCCTGCTCTACCCACTAAGCCAACCCGGCCACACGTTTGATCACTTTCTTACCGAGAGTTGGATGAGAAGATGGATAGCACTTCATGTCTCTACAGCCAGCAGCTGGTTAACTTAGCTTAGCATAAAGACTGGAAAAAGGGGAAACAGATAGCCTGGCTCTGTATGATGGTAATCTGCCTACCAACACCTCTAAAACGCAATAATTAAAATGTCTTGTTTGTTTAAACTGTACAAGTAAAATGTACATTATGCCGTGTTACGTGTGAACACTGCTGAAGCCTCATATAACCTCATATTTAAGGCTGGTGAATGGGCTGATAAATGTGGACTGCTGTTGGGCTGCAGGCTCAATGTCCAACTATGGTACAACTTTGCTCATCGCTGGATTGTGGGGTATCACTACTTCTGAATAGTGAGTGAGCTTGGAAGCAAAGGTCATGGTTGGACTCGCTAAAAATGTTCCAAGGGCTTCAACAAAGGCTAAGGATTTGAGGTAGGAATGAGGTATGGCACTGTGGAAAAATGTGTCATAGTATTCACTGAGTTAAAACTAAAAATAAGGCATTTCTTTATGTGTAAAGCATAATGTAGCTGATGAAAGAGGGGAAAAGAGGTGAAGAGGAAAGGTGGACATTCACTGGAGTTTTTAGAAATAGGTGTGTGTCTGCCTGAAAGTCTGGTGACCTACATTTGTTCATTGGCTATTCCACTGGCTGGACCCGGAGGCCCTTCAAAATCATAAACAACCCTGTCGGAGGCCATCTTTGCTAAGTACTTGTCATGGACAGCAGCTTAACAACTTGTCATCTAGGTACATGATGTCTCTGGCTGCTTTTAAATGGGTTAGTCTGTTTTAGATCAGAGGACAGAGCAGCAAAAATAAGCAGGGTATGACTATTGTGTGTGTTTTGAATGTGACAATTACAGACTGAATGATGTGGATATGTTGACAGCTTCATCTGGTATTCTGCGTTCCTGTCTGCTTCTCTCTTTTGCACACTCATATCTAAATCACATTCTTTTTCTCTTCCCCACAAACCAAAACATTCATACGCAATGCCCCAAATATCCCAAACACATATGATTCCTTTCTCCATATTGATGCCTCCTGCTATTGCTGTTAAATGTGTAATTCAAAATAGGACAATAACGGCAAACAAGTACCATTCAGGATCCAACTGGGATTATTCTTTGAGTATTTATGTATCAATGGCACCACAGAAAAAGGGAAAACAACAACTGAGCATAAAGGTGCTCTGCGCTACTGGACCGAGTTTCCTGTTTTCTAAGTCGGCTCTCTTTCTAGGTTCTGTCTTCAGCTCTGCAGAAGATTTTCTGTGATGGAGAAAAAGTAAGCGGGATCATGGGAGCTTTGAGTAACTGTCTGTGCTCCAGAGATACTTCCTGGCCTGTATATTGCAAACCACCATGGACTGATCAAGCCAGTGACAAGGGATACCCTTGAGTAGACATCCTTGCTGAGTGGCCCAATGGATGTAGCAGGACGGGACTTCTTAGAAAAAACACTGTTTGAGAGGAGCCTGATAACGACAAGAGGAGGGAGGGATGTTAGCAGAGGAGGGAAGAAAGGAAGGAAGGAAGGAAGGAGGGGATCAGTGGAGGATTCTGAAAAGCAACAGAGCTGCTTCTGATTTGGTTACTCTGTTTCTGCGTCACAGGCAAGAAACAGACCACATGTGTCATGCTGACACTACCTGTGTCCTGTCCCAGGAGGTGTGTTCTGTCTGGTGAACTGGTTTGATGTCTGTTCCAGCACTCTTCTATCCAGCACTCTGTTTGACACTAGGCCTCCCTTATTAGCCATCCAAAGCTCTCCAAACCCACCTATCCCACGCCGAGCCTTAGCAGCTCGGGCCCAAGTCCCTAAATATCAGGCCGCAAGCGGGGAGGTGTTTTGAAATGTGCTGTTTTCTGGGCGTATGCCACTTCAATGTGTGCTGACCCCCAGGCTACTTCCTGTATGAGGTCACCAGCTCAGGAAACATCCATCACACAGGAGACACAGTCCTGCACAGGAAACTGAGTGGGTGCATTCATGTGCACACATGCAGTCCCTAGTCCCTGCATTTATAAGATCCAAATTGTGTAAGGCCTGACATCAAAAGTGTGTGTGTGTGTGTGTGTGTGTGTGTGTGTGTGTGTGTGTGTGTGTGTGTGTGTGTGTGTGTGTGTGTGTGTGTGTGTTTAATCTTACTTTTTCTTTTGATTTCCTTTAACTTAATTTATTTTACACACAACATATATCAACAGACAGGGGGCAGCATAGCACATAATACTGTAGTGAAGTAATGAAATTATCTTAAGACAGATTGATTGTTGTTTATTATTCTTATTTTTTTTTCTATCAGAGTGCTGCAGTTAGACTTTTAATTAGAGCTAGAAAAATAATCACAGCTGTGCTTAGATTGCTACTCTAGTTCTCTGGGTCTTGTAACCACTGAAGTATTCCACTGCATTTTCTCTGTAGTTTAATTTACAGTTATAATTTGACAAAGTAAACAAAGACAAGAAATCCGCATTAAAACAAATATCTTGGAAAAAAATATCAAAATATATGTCGGAGTCTTTTGCTCCTGGGTACTACATGAAGAAAGAAAGAAAGAAAGAAAGAAAGAAAGAAATCAGAGTCTACAGTCTTAGCAGCTCTGTGAGGCTGTACATTGGCACAGCGCAGCTTTGAGTTAAATGCTAATATGCTGATATTTAGCAGTTATAATGTTTACCATTACATACATGATTACGATCTTAGTTTAGCTTTCTTACATTTGAGGATTATCACTGTACACAAACCTCAAATTCCCAGAGCCATGCCATTAGCTACAAAGACATCCATCCTCTTAATTTTAAAGCACTTAACGACCTTGCTCCTCAATTTGTTTTCAGTCATGCTTGCAATGTATGAGCCATCAACTTAATTAACAAATACCTGATGTTATCAAGTAATATTTTTCTTTAAGAGTACATCATGTGTGTATCTGTTTTTTAAGATTATTTTTGGGGGCTTTTCCACCTTTAATGGACAGGACATCTAGGTGAGAAAGGGGGGGAAGACATGCAGGAAACCGTCACAGGTCGGACTCGAACCCTGGACCCCTGCGTCGAGGTACAAACCTCCATGTCTATGTGCGCCCACTCTACCCACTGAACCAACCCGGCCACCATCTGTGTATCTTTATTGCTCTGTCTACAATCTTAAATGTAAACTAAATGTCCCTTTTGGACAGTAAAGTTCGAACTAACAGCGTTCTCTCTCTCTCTCTTTGACCGACAGTTGTCTCTGATGGTAAAAATGGTCCCCAGCCCCGACTGGTTCGTTGGCGTGGACAGCCTAAACCTCTGCGAGGGCAGCCGGTGGAAACAGGAAGTCACCATTGACCTCCAGCCGTATGATGCCGGGACAGACAATGGATTCACTTTCTCTTCTCCCAACTTCCCCACCATCCCCCCAGAAAACATCACAAAGGTGAATCACAAGTACAAAAATCATACATTGTTTAATTAATTTAGTCATTCATTCCATGGTGAGGCAAAGCAAGGTGGTTGTCCCTTGTCTTCTTTTTAAAATAGGTCAGCAGCATGGGAATGGGACGTTGTTCTTAGCTGTCTCCACTTGAATGATTACTTGGCGGCCCTTATGCCTGACCTAAAGGGATTTGAGTAAAAAGGGCTTTTCTTATACAATAGACCATCTATTGTTTTCCAACATGTGTTTTAAAGTGGCCTATGGTGTTGAGAAGCTGCTGGCTCTCACAATGAAATATGCCTGTTCTTTGCTGACTTGTTCAGATCACATCTCAGATGCCAAACCATCCTGCCAACTCCTTCTACTATCCACGTTTAAAGGAGCTTCCACCTATTGCCAGCATAAAGATAACTCAACAGAGCAGATCATCTGACCGCCAAACCCCAATGTCCAATCATATTTTGCCAAACTCTATTATTCCTAAACGCTTCTCAGGTAAGACTCGCTACATCAAGACTCGCTAAGACTCGCTACATCAGTGGTACCAAAACATTTTACCTGGAAGGGCCAAAAAATAATTATGATTTGTATTACATGAAAGTTGTAATCTGGTTCCACTTAAAGAGTTCTACATAACTTATGGAGGCTACAAGCACATGCTAATAGAAATAGCACTGGTTTCTGCAGAGATTTGTACTTCTGAACTCTTTCTTTCTTTACTCACACATACTGTGTTTTTCTCACATCTCTTTCCCCTCGATTCAGCAACACCATTGGACTGTGAAGTGTCTTTCTGGTCACCCTGGGGTTTGTGTCTTGGTCCCTGCTCTAGAGGTGGTGTCCGCCACCGCACACGTTACATCCTCTTGCGGCCGGCCAATGCTGGCGTCCCCTGCCCTGAGCTTGAGGAACAGACTGAATGTGTACCACACAGCTGTATGAGACTCCAGTAACCCACAGCATGCACAAGCACAGATACTGCCAGTATTCAACACTGGGACTCTCATGTTATTACTGCTGGACTGAGAAATGTTGGCTGCATTTTGAGCATTTCCTTGATAATGCAAAGGATTTTTGTGTTTGTCACAGTCAAATTGTTAAAATTAAAGACTTGCTGCCTTACCTGTGCAGCCCGTTAGTATTAGAGTGTACACTCCTCTGGGTGTATTTTAATGGCAATAAAGGAAAATGTAAGTCTGAGTGTCGCAGAGTGTTTGACAGTTAATACATGTTTCAGATAACACTTTGAATGTGTTCAGATAAAAAGTGATTTTTATAAATTCACGTGGATGCAGAGTAGAGAAAATTAAGAGGCAAATGTGGACCTCTTTAAAGACCAGTTTGAGACTTATTATAGTTTGTTCATTATCAACAAATATATGCATTTAATCTGTACGCTTATTGTGGCACACCAGAGTCAGGAATCTTCCACACACTGTTACATGTATGCACACAAAGGTCCTCGCACATACTGCATACTTTTACAGGCATGGAGGTATTAGTTTACAACCAAACATGTTTGGCACATGCATCTTATTCAAAATAACCTCACACCCCAACCCCAATTTATAAATATCACCTTTCACAAGAAACACCTAATAGCTGACTTGGCTTCGAGTTAGTCTGAAGAAGCTGGTCTATTTTATAATAAGATACTTTTTTTTAGAAAGGTTTTTATAGAAAGAAAGATAAATATTTGTATTATTATATCTTTATATTTCAATGTTGAGATTTTGTATATACTGTATGATGTATCTTATCTTGTATAACTCATGAATAAATATGGAGGTGTGTTTTTCAAGTAGAAAAAGTCTGTTACTTTGTTCCCCTGTATGGCTTTTCAGTTGGAAAGTGTTAATATGGAAAAACAAATGTATTTCTTTATTTAAAACTCTTGTGAGAGCAAAGGACATTCCTGATTTGCACAGTTCCAATAATACATGATGAAGTCAATTTATCTGTGTATGCCAGAGCATAATTTGACCAGTATTTATATTGTGTCCAAAGAACTCACAGCTTAAATGTAAAAATACACAGCCATATATATCACAGTGTGAAAAGCGTATGATGCCTAATATTCACCAAAATAGAAGTCACAGTTCTATATATTTATAGATTAGAATGATATGTATTCCACAGTATATTTATATCCTAAACGTTGATTACTTCATAGTTGGGCTACTCTCTGTGTGGTATTTTAATGGTTAATAAATGAAAGTAAATTTTTTACTCATGGGATATATAATAATAATAATAATAGAATATTATATTCTCTGGCAGAACGTCCCTATAAATATTGACTCCGCACTGCATTGAAGAGTTTATAACGGGGTAGCACCTCCTAGTGGTCACAATCAACAACAACAATTGCTACTACTACTAATATACCACACATAATAATGAACAGAATGTCTGCTGTGTTCAGTAGGTCAAAATGCATCACAACTGAGATCACTTGTAATCATAATAGAAATACAAAGGCTTGTAGATTGTATCTACTTGTATGGTACTTTAATCGTAAATGCCTTTTTTGTTGCACTATATGTTTAACATTGCAATTAATTATTTAAAAAAAATGGAATCAAAATATGTAGCATAGTTCCATGTATATGTTCCTAAAATAATATAGATATGTTTTTTTTCTGTGATATGAACAGCAGCTCAAATTGTAATAATGTTTTTGTGTTTCTTAAGCAAAAATTTTGACTTTTTTTTTTTTTATTTTTATTTGTAATAAGAGACTGGGTTTCCACCAGGAAATCCTAGAGCAAAGGTGGTAAGCCACCCAAATTGTAAGGCATCTGATCTTGATCAGTTTAGTTAGTAGATGATGACCTATACAATAGCTCCACAAATTAAATATGGCATTCCTTATGTGAAATAGAAATCATTGCTAGACAATAAAAAATTACGTTTAAAATGGTCGATATATCATCAGATATTTGCTTTTTGTAGATATACCGGTATTAGCGTAGCGTACATGTTGGCGATAAGTAGGCTAACTAATTGCAGTAGGGAAAAGACAAATTCAAATGTTAACATCCAATTCCATAAATTCATTTTCTCAATGTTTGGGTATACGTAAAATAATAAGTAATCATATTCAGATTCCAATGGGTAGGCTACTGGCTTGACTCCAATGTATTTTTTATTTCTTTATTTCATTACATTGATTTAACTTTTTATTTCAGGCGTGGTGGTCCACCTCCGCTGTAACACTGCGGAACATCCTGAAAAACTAAAAGCATCCTACAGTGCACAACGTAATCACTATCGTGATTCACAGGCCTGTCACTAGAGGTCGCTGTTTCCACACACTTGCTCTCTGTCTCCGCAGTGCTGCCTGTCTACGAGGAGTGCGTTTGATTGTTGCAGGGCTCAATGGCGGACAGAGCAGGATAGTTGCGCTAGCACCGAGGACAATAACATCTCGACTGTGTGAATTCCTGGCGTGACTTGGTCCGCCGCTGCGTGCCCTCGTTTGCAACGGTTCTAACGGGCTCTCCTTTGCACCAACGTTAAATACAAAGTCGCCGCAGCTATTTTCTGCTTGTCTTCTAGCATTCCTGAGTTTCCATCCTAAGCGGAGAAGTTACACTGTTCATGGTGGCTCACTGAAGGCTAGCTCGCGAGCAAACCATGGGGGACTCTCTTGAATTGATAGGGAAGCGCCTGCTTTTGCTCCTCGACGACGGCAGGTCGGCGAATGGATCCGAGCCGGAGCAGGCTGCCTGGGCCCGGGACTGGCTCCGGGGAACAGTGCGGGCAGTGAGCGTCATCGGCCTGGCTGCTTCGGAGGTTAGCGGAGGAGAGGCGACAACAACAACCACTGCTGCTGCAGCAGGACTGACGGTCAGTGTTTACATACAAGTGATGCCGTACTGTGTAGCTAAATACCTACCAATGTCTATATAAAATGTATACTAGCTATTAAATATGTGTTCAACCGCATTGAACTCATTTTTAACCGTCAATGTTGGTGCATTTTTTGGCAGTTAACGTAAGCTCATGCATATATTAGCAAGCTACACGTCTCAGACATTGAGGCGAAGCTAAACTCGAGGCCGGGGATTTTCTGGCCTTTGCTTTGTTCGCTTTTTATCTTGTTAACGAATGACATTAAGCTCCACTAATATTGAGCTTAACTCCCTATCAATCAGTTGCAAAGCACAGATGCGGCAGAAATAACCAAACGATCACGATGTGGTGACAAACCGCTTGCAAGCAACAGCAAATAACAGCTTTAGCTAGCTCGTCAGTTCCCATCGTCAGCTAACGTTAGTCTAGTTAAAGGCCTCACAAGTTCAAACGAGGGTGAACCAGGAATTCTTTCGACTTAACTGTGGGTTCCAGATTGTTACATTTTCAGACTAAAGCGCAAGTTTATTATCTAAAAAAAACTCTTGTATGAATGAAATTAATCTTCTCAAGCTGCTTCCCCGGGCTGCGAAACTGCATAGACATTTGAGATTTGTAAAAATGTGGGGAGGTGGTGGGTGACCTACATAACGTTACAAGTATACATTTCATACCTAAAATCAGGTTTTTCATTGGTAAGCAATTATCAAGTTAAATAGTATTTATTTAAATTGACATTAACACTTAATGTTTTACAGAACGTTTAAAGATTTTAAGGTCTTAAATATACACAATACAGGGATTTCTTAGAACATAGGGTTATTTGGTTAAAAAGCACCTATTTGGAGAATCTCGAGAAGAGTGATAAAATTGATCCCATTTGGCTATTGCATGATTATTAAATAAAATAGATATGTTTTAAGGACAATAATCAATGAGGGTCCTTTGGTTTTTTTTTGCAGGATGTCCTTTTTTTTTTTTTTTTGTTTAGAAATGAGTTGACTCAAAACAATCTTAGATTCTCTCTTTGTAGAATAAGAAGGTGCACTTTTATCTATTAAAAAACAAGTCTGTCTCTTTTTTTGATGTGTGCATTCACCAAAATGGATATTTACTGGAGAAATTAAGTAGTATTCTTCTGCCCTGCCTTGACAACATAGTCAATGCAATCACATTTAGCCAAGATCTTTGATTTACAGGGATAAAGGGGAGGTTGTCGGAAACTGGTTTGCTAGTCTCCTACTCACAAAACCTTTTCACTATAACAAACAAAATGAAACAAGTACAGGTAGGATTATGTACCTGTTCAATGAGTTTAAATACATTTTATCACCTTTCTGTACAGAGTATGTCATGGGTCACCAGGTGTCGTTTCAGTTTTTGTGTGAAGAAAAAAATACAGGTGTCATGGCTCGGTTTACTTCTCAGATTCCCACCAACCTACTGACATGTGAATTGATGTCAACCACTAAGGGCAGTTGCTAGTTTTTCAATGTTACATGAGCTTGAGGAATAACCAGCATGACAACTGGGATGTGTAGAAAAAAAATACAAAAAGAAAATACAATGTCCTAAAATTTTTAAAGATGTTTTGTTCACAGGCTCGATTGAGTGGTCTCTGTGAAAAAGGTGGCAGTGCACATTGCTGGCAGAAAGGTTTTAAAGGTTTTACATTATTAGTATTTTGAGTACAGCTTGGTGATAATCTAGATATACCAATATAATAATGTTCAGTTGTCTTCTGAGGACTTAAGTTTTACCCCTAGTATTTTTTGAGTTTTTCTCACAGATGTCAGTAACAAAAAAATAATTAAAATTTAACCAGCAGATCCAAATGAAACTAAAACTAAATTGAAGAATGAAAGAAGCCTGCATTATAATTTCATGTAATAATCCCCTTATATCTGAATTTAGTCAGACTAGAAGCAACCCTCTGGCTCTGAATTTCTGACTAAAGACAGGGGCTTTTTTTTTTTTTTTTTAATATAATACAAGAGAATAAAACCAAAACAAAGCCTCAACATTTTCTGCTGTGTAGACCTTCGGCAGTCATAGGGTTGGGTACCGTTTGGATTTTTACGATTCCGATGCCGAACTGGTACTTTCAAAACGATTCAGATTTCTAAACCAATTCTTAAAAAACTGAAAAATGACATTAAAGAGAGGCTCTTTAAGTTTTTATTTTACAATATATTAATGTTTTAAAGTACTTAAATATATAAGTAAACCTAAGTCACCTAACGCATAACTACAATAATTTAACAAATAACAGTTACACTATTAACAAGTAACAACAAAATAAATATTGTTGAGTTGGTATGCCAACCAGCTTTGAACTTCAGCAGTTCTTTTGCAGAAAAATGACCATATTTGCCTTCTCTGGCAAGATACTACACCCAGGGTTCATATGTTTTGAAAAAACTGGAAAAGTTATGGAATTTGAAAAATGCAAATTCCAGGCCTGGAAAGGTTTTGGAAACATAAAAAGACCCAAAAAGTTTTGGAAAGGTCATGGAATTTTATTTTAACACAGCATAATAATATTTCATTAATAAATGTATTTTCATGTCGTCTTAATCTCAACATTCTATTCGGGGAACGATATTATGAATCCCACTATGAACCACATACATTGTCATTAATTTTATAGTTAAACCTCTGAGGGTAAACTTTAACACAGATTTGTATTGTTATTGTATAATGTCGACTGACATTTTCAGGAACACATAGTCATGGAAATTTGCCGAAAAGTACTGGTTAAAATGCGTATGAACCCTGTACACCTTTCCTGACTAATGGCATGTCCTGCACAGGAGAAAACTCTCTCAGATGGTGTCCAAGAGGCCTGTACACACAGGTATGAGTTTGAAAGGGCAGACAATTTGGGGAGGCTGTCCCGCCTCCCCCACCACCAGGCAACAGGGTCTTGTCCTGAATGATAGACTAGCAGAGCAAGTGTAATATGTTTACTAGCGATCACGTGCAGTGAATGGTTAATATTCTTTCACGTCCGTTTTGGTGAGCAGGACCATTTACGGTAGCTAGCTAACGGTAGACTACAGAGAAAGTGTGATATTTTTACGTCCGTTTCGGAGCGTGTACAAAAAGCTGTCTATCAGCAGGGATTGTAGAGTGCGTGTCGGAGAATAGCGTGGACACGCGCTTCAAACCGCGAGTGGGCATGTGTGCCACTCGGCAGAAAAGGGAGAAAGGAAAAAAAGAGTCTGCCGCTGTCCGGAGCGACAGAAAATATTTCAGTCGGAACCGAAATTTGCGTTCTAATCTGGTCCGAATACTACCGTTTGCGTAGGAACCGGTTCCATAGTGGAACCGAGTTTCGGTACCCAACCCTAGGCAGTTCATAATAATAATGCCTGGTATTTATTGTTAGTAAATGAAAACAAGAAGTTGTCTTTTACGGCTGTGTATGTAAATGAAGAGAATTTTTGCAAAGATGTGTCCACTCAAAAAAATAAAAATAAAAGGTTGGATTAAAAGAACATTAGCCGTAATCTCAAATTGTATTATTCCTCCTCATTAATGTATGGTCATGTCAGTTGGAGAGCTATATTTTTGCTGGTTGTTTCCGAAGCACATGAAAAATGCTCCAAGCAAGACAAAAAAGGTAATGGAGCATCACCTTGGATCAAAAGAGAACATGACACATAGATACAATTTTCCAAACAAATCCATTTATGCTCCTGTTCCTTCTCTGCACCACTCGCTTTCGCTGTTTGAGAGTTAGTTGTGGCACATTTTTCTGGTTCGCATATCATTGCACTTTGTGCCGTGTTATATTGTGGAAGAAAATATCACTACACCATTAATTAATGTGGAAGAATGTGGAATTATTTGTTTTGTCATTTGAGTGATCCAACCGTATAAAAAGTACTTCACAAACGAGTCTTGAGAGAATCCTCTTGTAAAGTCTATTATGTGTGAATCTGCTAGTGCCTCTAGAGCTTTCCCCCCCTGGCACTTGTCTGCTACAGCATTTAACCTCAATGAAATAGTACCAACTAAACGTAAGTTTCAGCTTCAATTTAATTTTTCTCTGTCGCTCACTCCTTTTTCCGTTCAACCCTAAGCAGGTTGGCTGGTCAGTTGCATAGATGGTGTTAATCAATAACATTCCCACCCTGAGTTCAAACAAATCTGATTTGACTAGAAACAGTGACTGGGGGAGGCTGGCAGACTGATAACAGTCCAGTCTGTTTCTCACAGCTTGCTCTGTTGAATTAAATGTTTGTAGTCAAAACCTTAGCTGTATCTGTTGTGTTTTACTTCACTCAAGCCAACAAAATAATAACCCTCCGCTATCAACTTTATAAATGTGACAAATAGGAGGCGTCACGGTGTGATAAAAGTCACCTACAAATCTCGCACACAGTTCACGAGAAGAGGAAGCCCAGCTGTTGTCAAGTTTACTTTGTGAAGTAGTTTAGATTTTGAAACCTTGGCTAATGGTTGTCATTGTTCAGTTGAATTGTCCATTGTGATTCAATGCGTATCAGTTTTATTTTGTTATTTTGACACCGAAAAGAAGATGCATAATTAAAATATCTTGCATTAAGAAACAGGGTTATGTTCTGGATCTATTTTATTGTCTCATTAGATCTGTGGCAGTTTCAGATGCTACAGTATTACTTGCCATATATATATATATATATATATATATATATATATATATATATATATATATATATATATATATATATATATATATATATATATATATATATATATATATATATATATACACATATATATATATATATATATATATATATATATATATATATATATATATATATATATATATATATATATATATATATATATATATATATATATATATATATATATATATATATATATATATATATATATATATATATATATATATACATACATACATACCATCCCTCTCACTCCCACTGCCTTTCTCTTACACATCCGTGGCCTTTCCCCTCCTGTGCACAAGCACGACTGGAATAGTGTTGTGTGGCTCGGTCCGATGCACTTTGTTTATTTCCCATTTACAGAGCCAGGTCTGTGTATAAACACCTGATATGTTTTCAGGGCACTCACAAAACGGAGAGCTAGTGGACCGTGAGGCGATATTGGCTGAATTTGACAAAATGTGTATTGCATTAGAAAAATCGCAGACTTTACCTTTTAAAGCTACAGTGGGTAGAATGCAAATAAACGGCAAAATTTGAAGTAGACTAAGACCCGTCCCTGCAGCTCTCCATGAGTAGGTGGGGAAGTAGTTTTTCTCTTAGACTACTTGAATTACAAGATGCTGAAAAATTATGGAATTTTTGCCCAATGATGCCAGCAATAAAGAGCCTACCACAGCAAATTAAATATATATACATACATACATACATACATACATACATACATACAATGTGTGTGTGTATATATATATAAATAATAAATAAATATATATAATAAATAAATAAATAAAAGTCAGCACAACAGACTATTAATTATGTTTAATATGATCACCGGGAATGTTTTTTAAGGCTGTGTCTTCCATTTTAAGCCAATTAATCAATAAAACCTTTTTCTTTTAAACCAAAGTAGCTAGATAACAAATGATTGACAGGCACTCCTCCTGTGATCCTGCCAGAGGGTCTGTTCATGTGAGTCAGTGAGTCTTTAGTATCTGAAAGTATCTGAGTCAGAAAATGCCAAGTACTCAGATGTTTACTCCTCAACGCAGCCGGCCCGGTTTTGACTCTGACCTGCGGCCCTTTGCTTCATGTCATTCCCCCTCTCTCCCCTTTCATGTCTTCAGCTGTATAAAGGCTTAAAAATGCCCCAAAAAATAATCTTTAAAAAGAAATAAAATGCCAAGTAAGTAATTTGCTTTGGTGCATACATAAACATATTTAAAGGAAATAAACCGTAAATGTAAAAGAAACAATAACAAATGTACAATATAACTGTTGAACAATAGGAAAAAAAAGGCTGTATGGTGCATGAGTGTGCAAAGATGTTAAAGAATGTGCAAAAGTTCAGTATATAGTTTTCTTCCTAGTTCTAGACAAAATGAAGTGTGCTATCCAACTCTTGCTCTAGCAGTAAAGGGGCCACTTTGAAGTCTGATATCGCACGGAATGAAAAGTTTAGAAAGAAAAAGATGACAACACAGACTGGAAATTTTCCTTTTCTAGTATTCTCATTTTAATACTGAGTAGTATTAGCATGAGACTGTATTGTCACAGATATGAAATGCTCTTTCAGAGGGAGTTGCTGGTACACACAGGCATTGCTTTGCTAGTTGACAACATTTCTAATGAGCTCTTGGCCACTGAAGAGGCCCTGTGTGGCTGTCTGCTCTGACATATAGTAGTTTGCCAATCCACTTGCAGTCATTCTGTCTTTAAAAAAATGTGTTATGTTACTTGCTTGTTACTTTAATTAATACAATTTGCTATAGTTGCAGTTGCTCAAGTAGCAGTCTTATATCACATATATCAGTCCTTCTGTTTATGTCCTGTTTCTTTCTGTTTTTCCTACTGCAGGTATTTGTGGAGTTTGACAATGTTCTGCAGAGGTGTTCTTGGGTGCAGGTGTATGATGAGGGGGTGAAAGCCGTGTTGGTGGAAGACTCCATTGTTTGGGCCAATCCGAGTGATGGTACTGGGACTGCTGGAGCCCCAGCATCAGCCACAGCCTGGCCTGCTCTGGTGAGTGCTCAGTTGAACAGTAGGAGTAAGCAGGACCATCTGCATCATGCATACAAGTCTAGCCTTGAAACGATCTGGGCTACCGGTTGAAATGGGGACAAGGCATTAGGACAAGGCCATCCATGGCTGCCAAATAGGCCCAATGCTATTTGCCAACCATTACTAACTACTTTTAAGTAACACACACCTAACATTTTCCAGAATGTTTGAATTTTGCAGTCAAGATTCACAGAAAATTGCTTAATTTGTTTTAACCCTCTTGACCCTGAAGCCTTTGTTGCTGAGCCCAGTAGAGGGCAACTTTTCACCCCTAAATGCAAAATGAGTGAATATTATGAGCAGAAACACAAGAAAAAGATATGACTCACTATAAAATGACTAGCATGTTGGCATGAAGACCTTTTAGTGTAAACATCTATATTTCTCAAATTTAGGGCTGTCAAAGTTAATGTGGTATCGCATTAATGCAAATTTGTTTTAAGACCACAAATTTTTTTGGACGCATAAAGCCCAGTGTAAGTGTACAGTTGTAGTAGGAACTACACTGCAGACTGAAGCCTCTGAATCATGTCCAACTGGGGCAGGTCCGTGTTCTAAATGTCTGGTGTATGAAATGTCTGTATCCTCACTGAGCTGCATTTTATAAACTATGATGGTCGTGGGTCTCGCCCGCACAGAGGATTGTGACTATATTGCAACTTCAGTAATATCTGCTTCCTCGAAACAGCTCCGCTAATTTACCGGAGCCACTTTGAGTCTCTGGCACTGCAGCCTTCAGTGGTGTTGATTGGCTATTAGTGCTGGCTGTGTGGTAATTCCAGGCTTCGGAGCAGCAGACTGCGGGTCCGGAAGACTGGCGTTTTCTCCAAAATTACATTACATGTAGCCTAAATCACACGCTCCTTGCCCCCTCCACTGTGACAGAAAGCTGTGGTATCGAAATGGGTATCAAGAATCATGAAATTTCAGTGGTATTGGTATCGATGACAATGACATTTGTATTTGCCACTATTGTTGTTTTTTTTTATATAATGTTTAGGGCTGGGTATCGTTCAGAATCTTTCGATCCGGTGCCAATTTCGATACCTCAGTTTCGATACCGATTCCTAACGATACTTTTTTCGATACCATATGTTTTAAAATTGATTTCAACATCAACAAAAATACATTAAACACAAAGCTTTTATTTTCCACCTTAATTGTGAATTAAAACAGTTATCAAAATTAAAAAAATCTGGTAAAACTGCTCACTCAGAGTAACATTAATAAAAGTGCCTTGCCTTACAAGCTCAGCCTGTCAGTCAGTCATCAGTGCAGAGAAACCACCGTTGTGGCTGCTTGTCTTACAGGAAGTGTAAAGTCAACAGCGCCGCGACCGCTTTCGGCTCGCCATTAATATCACCTCGGCATTAATATCACCTCGGCATTAATATCATATCGCAGAAAACGCTGCCTGCGTGAAGTTTTAAAAAACTGTAACCACACTTGAGACCAATGGTGACTCTCTGTGACTTCAACAACACTGCAGACAGTTTACTCCGTCCGCACCTCTCCGTGTGCTTGCGTGCGTGCGTGTGTGTGTGTGTGTCGGTCGGAGCTCCGCTCTGTGTCAATATGCAGAGAGGACAGATAAGCTTGCGCTTATGCGCTCAGATGCTTTTGGAACCGAAATTTGGCACCGAAAGATAAAGAATTTTTCGATACCATAAAAGTATCGACGTTCGGTACCCAGCCCTAATAATGTTTAAATATTATTGTTTTTTTTTTTTTTTTTTTTTTTTTACACACCGTGGTATCGACTTTGGTATTGAGTATCGTGCAATGTTGGTGGTATTGGTACTGACTACTATATTTTTGGTATCGTGACATCCCTAACTTCAACACAGATACCAAAACACTGCTATGAGGGTATCTGGACAATATTTCTCATTGTTTTGTGGTGTTAATTAATTTCCAACGATAAATATACATACATTTGCATAAAGCAAGCCTATTTGTCCACTCCACACCACATTGTTGATCAGATTAAACACTTGACAAATATCCCTTTTAAGGTACATTTTGAACAGTTAAAAAATGTGCAATTAATTGGTGATTAATCGCCATTAACTGTGGACAATCATGCGATTAATTGTGTCCCCCAGTGGCTAGAAATGGTGATAGGTGTAAACCGAGCCCTGAGTATCCTGCTCTGCCTTTGAGAAAATTAAAGCTCAGATGGGCCGATCTGGAATCAAGGTTACCTCCTCTTTCTCTGCTTTGCCCGCCCAGAGAATTTGGCCACCCATGAGAAAGAGGCATCATGGCTTTCAAACGAGCAAAGTGGCAGTTGGTCAAGGCCCCCCCCACCCACCCCGCCTCTTTCTCTCCTCCTCAATAGCTACAGACACAGAAATGGCACATTCTAAAGGAAAGCTCATTGTGGTTATCATATCAAGTATTTTTCTACAGGGTGTAGGATTCATGTTGTTCCCTTTTTCCTCAGGTCTTCCGCTGCCTGGTGGACAGAGTGGGTTTAGGATCATTGGTTCCTGTGGAGTATTTTGGAAACAAGAATTTTGAGTTCCTGCCTGATAAGAAAACTGTCCAGAGGTTTGAGGTGTGTATGTTTTTTTTCTTTACAGTGTGTGTTAATCCTTTAGTAGTGTTAAGTGCTAGACTGATTAGTTTGTAAACCAGTTCATTGACAGAAAACATTTTTTTATATCAAAAAAACACATTTTGTGGTTCAGCTTCTCAGATGTGATTTGAATACCTCTGTGCTTTTTGAGTGTTTAGCAGGCAGAATAAACATGGGGTATTTCGTATTACTGTTAACATGTTTAAAATGATAACCCAATGAAATAACATAAATTGTAGAAATAACTAAGTTGTAGTGCTGTTGTTTTTTCTTATAATATTGTAGTCTGAAGTTTCATGTTATTTCTGCTATTATTACTGTACCACTATTTCAGGACAGTGTGATTTGTGTCCTTGTGCAGGTTGATAAAGACATAAGACACCCTTTGCTGTTGGAGCAGCCCTCCCTGCAGGCTGCCATCTCCAGCTGGCGTACTGACTTTGAACTGCAGGAGATCTTCAGGAAGGGTGAGACTCAACCTTCACATGTTTTTATGTTGTTTTCCTTTACTGCCTCCATGTGTTCTCTGGGGTGTTATGTCTTAACCGTGTTTTTCACACGTTTTATTTTGGGGGACTTGCTCAAATTGGCAGCCTTGGAATTAGTGTTCATTTAAAATGCTTAAACTTGGCATGTGTCATCACATGTAGTTAAGAAGATGATACGCAGTGAAAGCATGAACTAACAACAGCGTGACTGTAAATCATTGTGTTTTCTAACGCTGAAGTAGGAACTTACTATATTGAGAGACTTTAATGCCTTAACATTTTCTAGCCTGGATTCTCGTTGACTGCCAGAATCTAACTCTTACTTTTTGCTGTGTTTCTGCCCTCAGGTTCATACACTATTCAAGGACGCAGGGTTCGCGTTTACCAGCCGGAGTTTGAGGAGTGCTGGGCTACAGGACTGGTCTCACAGCACGATCCTATCTCACACATAATGGAGATTACCTTAGATAAGGTAGGTAATGCCTATGCTACAAGTAAAATTAGGATGCAAATTGTGTATATTATATTTTATACCTAAACCATTAGAAACTCTTTATGACATAGAAAAATTTAGATGGGAAATCAGTCCTGTCACATTCAGACTGGATAAGTTGGATTCAAATGACTGTATTGCCTCACTTCTTGTTTTATTTAACCACTACCTAATACCATTAGCTCCGCTACATACACAAAAACAGGATACAATGCTAAAGAAATTCCTCTGTAATGGGCGAAACCCAAGAGTAAAAATGAAATGAAAATTGCAAAAAACTATCTTTTTAAAACTTATGTTTTGCCTAAATATATTTTGGCCATGGTGTGAAAGGATGCCACTTAAATACCACCTCTTGTTGCTGTAGGGAGAAGAAAACCAGATGGTAGATCCTCGTGTGATACATGTCATGCTGACAGAGGAGGAGGTAAGGTTGTCATATTATAAATCTATAAAACTATACTCTATAATTGGTACTGCTCTGTATATTTTGTCATAGCATAAAGTATTTTCAGCTTAAGATAAACATTTAAAAAAATGTATTAACACAATTACTTCCTAACATTCTTCCCCTCTTTAGCTTGGTAAGAATGGGCGGCGAAGGAAGGACAGTGAAACAATGAAGGGTGACAGTGGACGCAGACGTAGGACTGCCTCCGAAGGTGAGGATGACTTGAACTTGAAACGTTTTAAAGGAGCAGGAGATACGGAAGCTGATGGGCAAAACTGTGGCGATTCCAACAAAACTCCAGTGGAAGGGATGGTGCTCTGGGGTGGCGACTCAGGAGAACGAGTCAGCAGCACAACCAAAAACGGAAGCTCTTCAGAAGGAACCTTTCCTCAGGGCAGAGTGTCGTCGCCCAACACCAATTCCTCACTCCAGATGGACCAGTTGAACGCTGCTCCTCTTCGTTATCCTGCCCACGTCAAAGAAAATGGTCGCTTACTCTCCACACAAGGGGCAGCGGACTCCACCACTGCCATTACTCACACCCCCACCCCTCCTCCCCTCAAACCAGCCCCCTCTCCCTTCTCCCCCACATCTTTCCCCTCACTAGGCCAGATGCCTAGCCTGGTCCCTGGAGCTCCAGCCCCCAAGGCCTCCCCATCCCCCCAGCCAGATCGAGAGGAGGCCTCCCAATCAGCTTATTCCAAAACAGCTGCTCTTGTTTCCCCGGGGCCTGTCACAATTTCCTGGTCGCATGACAGCGGCCCTAGTGTGGCCCTTTCTGCTTCTGTGGGTTTTAGTCCTAAAGCCCCCACCTGGGGAAGCCACACTGAGGTAAGACAATCAATATGATCAGTACTGTCAATACCATTATATGATGCCTTTGCAAGTCATCACAGTTTTTTTCTGTTATTAATATACTTTTTCATCTACCACATTGTTTCTCAGGGCTCTAAAACGGCGTCAGGTTTTCGTTTGCCCCAGACCGTGCCCACTGCTTCTGTATTTGGAGATGTTACTTCTCAGACCAATGGATCTCCTACTACAACAACAACCTCCCAGGACACTCCCAGGCCATTTGGCTTTGGCTTTGGCGGAGCAAAGAATGAGACTCAATACCAGCAAGACCAAAACTTGTTTTTTCAGTGCA
The DNA here is from genome assembly GCF_004354835.1 of Perca flavescens. Lineage (NCBI taxonomy): Eukaryota > Metazoa > Chordata > Actinopteri > Perciformes > Percidae > Perca > Perca flavescens. The sequence goes on from NC_041340.1 coordinate 21,272,900, forward strand.
TGACCCAGAATTCTGGGTCCAGCCCAAGCCTAGCTGCTTGTCATACCCAGTCCAAGGACACCAATTACTTCACCGCAGTGTCTGAGAGCCTGACTAAAGAGCCCCTAAGCCTTTTCAAGCCTGCAACAACCACTGAAGGGCTGAAAAAGCCCGAGCAGCCCAAAGTGCCTGAGACCCATTCAACGGGAAATGGTGTGCTCAACAAATCGTCATCGGCCTTCCAGGGCACGGGTGGCTCTGCAGCAGGAAGAGGCTCTGGTCTAAGTATTGGTGGTCTGGCTGCAGCCTCTGGAGCTCAAAATACTTCTAAGAAGAGCAGTAATAATGGTACTTCTGTGGGGGGCTTAGGGCTGCAATCTGGATTTAATATTTCAGATAGCCACCAGAACCTTTTTCTGCAGGCCTCCAAAGAGCCCGCTAATCCATTTCTGGCATATGGGGACAAAACCTCCCACACCTCCTTTGCTGGCCTAACAGGGGCTGAGCCACAGACCCTTGGTCCTGCCTCGGACTGCAAGCCAAACCTGTTCACTATGGCAGAGCCACCTAAGGGGATTCTGTCTTCCCCCTTCCCAGCCCTCTCAGCAACTGCTTCGCCCAGCTCTTCTTCCTCTCCAGCACCGACCTCATCACAGAGGTCACAAAGTGAAGAGACTTTGACAAAGGAGGAGCAAGATGTTGGGGAGATACCTACATCCACCTCAGGCTGCCCAATGTTTGGAAGCACTGAACCTGGTGGAATGGAGGAGGTCCCTGTGTCCTTTGACCAGAGCCAGTCTCAGAAGTTTACCCTGGAGGAAAGAGGCCAATCATCCAAACGTGACTCTGACTCCAGCAGCAACAGTGACCTGTCAGACCTGAGTGAGAATGAGGAGGGCCCAGAGAAAGGCCAAATCCCAGGAGGAACACCACACCCTGCCAAGGATGGGGCCATGTTGCAGAAAACGAAGGTCCTAGTGGCTGTTAAGGGCCGTCCACGTAACAAGCCTTTCAAAGGTAAGTCTTGTCCACTCTTTCTCATTTGTGGCGACAAGCTAAGCAATAGAATTAACACTAAGTTGTCTCCTCCAGTGGGCCAGTCTGTACTAAAAGACCAGAGCAAAGTGCGTCGTCTAAAGCAGTCTGGTGAGTCTTTTCTCCAGGATGGCTCCTGCATCAACGTGGCCCCTCACTTGCACAAGTGCCGCGAGTGCCGTCTGGAGCGCTACCGTAAATATCGTGCTACAGACGAAGACAGCGATGATGACGACGACCCAAATGTGGCCTGTCGGTTCTTTCACTTCAGAAGGTACATGTTTGTATGCTTGCGCTGTTTAGTGTCTTGCTTTGTGTATTTGAGCGTCATAGAGGAAGTCATAGGGAGTAAACCAGAATAGAGGACGCAATTATCAATCAACCAATGATTTGTTACTGCATTAACCTTTCTTTTTGCCCGTGACCAGATTGGCTTTCACTCGCAAAGGTATACTGCGCGTGGAAGGCTTCCTTAGTCCTCAGCAGAGCGATTCCATGGCCATGGGTCTGTGGCTACCTGCACCAGCTGTCCAAGAGGGCCTTGACCTTGATACATCCAAGTACATCCTGGCCAATGTTGGAGACCAGTTCTGTCAGTTGGTCATGTCTGAGAAGGAGGCCATGATGATGGTGGAGCCTCACCGTGAGTATAAAGACATAATTTGAATCACATTTGGTGTGTTATCTTGTCCTACACTTTTTCCTCAACACTCACCCTGTCAGAAGTGTCTATTGTGTATGTAAACCTGTTCTGTTTTTTTTTTTACCTGTCCTTCAGAGAAAGTAGCATGGAAACGTGCAGTGCGAGGTGTCAGAGAAATGTGTGACGTGTGTGAGACCACGCTGTTCAACATCCACTGGGTGTGTCGCAAGTGTGGCTTTGGAGTGTGTCTGGACTGCTATCGGTTCCGCAGGAACAGGCCAAGGGAAGGTGAGTCATTTAGGAAACTTATAGAGCTAAGTTAACCAGTTCACTGCAGTGTTCCTGTGTTAACCTAACTTGTTTTATATTAATGTATTTTTTTTTTTATTACAATAATGGAAACAAGTGTTCACAGGGTTAATACTTTGGATCTTTGGAGGTTGAGTGCATTGGAAACCCACACGTTGGTCAATATGTTCTTTCCTTCAGATGTAGATGAAGGTCCCGAGGATGAGGTTTTCTCTTGGTTGAAGTGTGCCAAAGGCCAACCTCATGAGCCACAGAACCTTATGCCTACGCAGATTATACCTGGGACAGGTAACATGTACATTATGATTGAATCATGAATCTATCAATCCTCCTCCTCACAAGCATCAAGTAATTATATATGTATTATCTTGTATTGGTACTGTAAGAGTTGTAATGATGATTTTATTGTCCTTCTCCTTTAGCTCTTTACAACATAGGTGACATGGTGCACTCAGCGAGAGGCAAGTGGGGTATTAAGGCCAATTGTCCCTGTACCAGTCGACACACCAAGCCTCTAGTACGCCCTAGTGCCCCCAATGGGATTTCACAGGTACTGTTTTGCCACAAATATTTTTCTTAGCTCTCCATTTCTACATTGTGAAAAGTGTCTAACTTGAAGGCTCTAATGTTGTTGTGCTTGTCCCATTAGTCTACAACAAGCAGTAGTGGCGTCCTCGCAGCTTCTGGTATTGGCACCCCCCCAAAATCAGAGGGAGAAACAGCAGCGATCAAAACAGAAACTACACAAACAGCCGCACCATCAGACAGTGGGGGAGGAGAAAGTGTGGGCAGTACCAGTAACTCCACTAGCAGTACATCCTCCCCCTGTAACCTCACTCAGTCCTCTGCCAAAGAGCCACGCTCATCAGGAGAGGGCAACAGCTCTGCTCTGCACTGGTTGGCAGACTTGGCCACACAGAAAGCCAAGGATGACACCAAAGGTAAGTAGGAATAAGGAAATTCGGAATTGGTGTAATCTGAGAACATAAAAAAAAGTCCAAATTAATATTAAATTTGATGTTCCATCACCATCTTCTTCCAGAATCTGGTTCACTTCGCTCCATGATGAGTCGAGACAGCCGGCCTCCCTTTGGCCTGGACTCACTCAGTGCCCTGTCAAAGCCTTCTGCCTCCAGCCCTAAGCTATTTAACAGTCTGTTACTGGGCTCCAGCATGGCCCAGTCCAAACCTGAAGGGTCCAGTCTCCGGGACCTGCTCAACTCCGGACCGGGCAAACTCCCCCAGGGGCCTGGAGAGAGTGGGGTACCGTTCCCCTCTGTGTTTACCTCAGCAGGCGTACGTAGAAAGATTTTATCAGTCCATGTAGTTTTACCAAATGTTCAAATGTATAGTAAAAGATCAGAGCATTTATAGCAAGTTGTAATAAAAATGAATCCGTTCAAATCACACTTTACACAGTGTATGCCTATTTATATTTGGAAAATGGTTAATTATGCCTATAATATTTTGGTGTATTTCAACACAAAGATAAATACATTTCTCCTTGAACTCTAGAAAAATACAACCGAAAATGTTGATAAGGAAAGTACTGTGAATTTTTAGTCTCATTTTTGCCTTTTCATTTTCAATAATGCATGTAAGTGTCATGTAGTGTCAATCAGTGTAGCCTAAGCTCAAAATATAGTGAATCAACTGAAAACATTTTCAATAAGATTAATTGAAATTTTAAGGATACTAAGATTAGGAATAACTGAATTGATTATAAAATGTATTTCTGCCATTTACTGCTGTATTAAAAGTGAAGCAGAACATTCACTTAGCGCAAAATGGCAAGGTGGATACTGAAGAAAAAAAAAAAAAAAAAAAAAAGCCTTTACGTTAATCAAGTTTAAGTTATTTACCTGTATGTACAAGTACATAGCTGGGTAATCAATCATTTCTATTTCGTCTATCAGAGTGACAAGCTGAAGAGCAGCCTCCCAAACTTCCTGGATCACATCATCGCCTCGGTTGTAGAGACCAAGAAGGCAGAAGGCCGTCGGACCGGGGCCTCTGAGAGTGGCGAGCTTGGTGTGTTGGGGAGCCGAAAAGACGGAGTAATGGGCCTTAGTGTTTTGGAACCACATACCTCACACTCCTGGCTCTGTGACGGACGACTCCTCTGCCTACAGGATCCCAGCAACAGCAACAATTGGAAGATCTTCAGAGAGTGCTGGAAGCAGGGACAAGTAAGAACTACAATATAACCCCTGAGGCAACTGTGGCAGAAACGTGATGGAGCTGAAACAAGAAATATTGCTGTTGAAGAAACAGGGGTTGAAACTTCACCACACTGACTTCTGTTGCTCTGTCATCTTTCTAATCTCTTCTCTTTTGTGTCCAGCCCGTGTTGGTGTCTGGGATACATAAACGCCTGAAAGGTGATTTGTGGCGGCCTGATGCTTTCAGTAGGGAGTTTGGAGACCAGGATGTAGACCTTGTCAACTGTAGAAACTGTGCCATCATCTCTGATGTGAAGGTGCGAGACTTCTGGGACGGCTTTGAGGTCATCACCAGTGAGTGCACAAACTATTTTTCTTAAATTATTCTTTTTTGTTTGGATTGACTGATTGATAGTGTTATTTTAGCTCCCGTTTCTCTCAGAAATGGTCGTTAATGTGTTTTTCTGTGAATGCAGAGCGACTGCAAGATAATGAGGGCCAGCCCATGGTATTGAAATTAAAGGATTGGCCTCCAGGTGAAGACTTCAGGGACATGATGCCCACACGGTGAGGAACCCAGCAATATGTTGCTTCTTTTGTGTCTCGCGCATTTGCCAACCAAGCTACCCACTTCATTCCCAGAGTGGGTTATTCACAAATATGTATTTTACAATTATATATTATAATGTATATTATTTGAGGTTATAGTATATATGAGTTATATCCACAAATAAGATTCATATCTCACACGCCAAAATGAGATTCCATTTTTTTATCACATAATTTACAAGTCACTGGGCACATATGGAATCTGTTGTATTTATCAATAGATTTTTGAGACATTTCTCACATGCCACAATAGATGAATGTATCTTTTATTATATTGTTAATGTTAGCATGTTCTTTGCCATCCTGGTGCTTTGATGATCTATACCTCAATTTTTCTACATATGTTAAAATGTAGAATAACCACCATATTTTGGCCACGTTACATTGACAAATGTTTGAGGTGCTCTTCTACACATGCCATAAATGCAAAAACATTTTTGTCAACTAGTCATTTCCCTTGTAAGATTAAAAAGAAAGTATGAATCAGATTTTTTTTTTTTTGCCAACCAATACATTTTTTGTAAGGTACAAAACACAGAGTCTTACTTGTGTTGTTGTTTGATGTTCTCTCATACTTTTCCCCAGGTTTGACGATCTGATGGATAACCTCCCCTTGCCTGAGTACACAAAGAGAGATGGTCGTTTAAACCTTGCTGCCCGTCTGCCCAACTTTTTTGTGCGTCCTGACCTTGGACCTAAGATGTACAATGCCTATGGTGAGAAGGATAGGCCGAGTCTGACAGAACATTTTCATTCCCCATCAACTCAGATATCTCATCTCTTTCTCACCCTCCCTCCATAATATATTTGTCTTCACTTTCTCTCTTTCACTGTCTTTCAGGCTTAACTTCATCTGAAGACAGGAAGGTGGGAACCACTAATCTCCATCTGGATGTGTCTGATGCTGTCAATGTCATGGTCTATGTTGGCATTCCTCAAGTAGAGGGAGACCTGGGGGAAGGTCAGTGGACTTAAACACACACTTTGTCCTCTCTCTGTGTCTTGTTTTGTCTGTCTCACTCACTCTCTCTCTCTCTCTCTCTCGCTCTCTCACACACACTTAATAAACGTTTATTACAAGACACTTGTACAGTACACCCTTAATTGAACTGCTAAATGTTTATCAAAAGCACAACTTACTCCTCAAATCACACAATAATTTCATTATGTATAATTTACAATATGACACGCAAATGATCAGATTTCCTCCTGTACCAAATCCAAGACATTGTATAAAATACATGTAGGATATAAAAGAAATAACTCATTTCAAACACTGGACATTATACTCTTGACTTTCATCTGATCTTCAACTGATCCCTCCTGAACAATCTTAAAGAATACTTTCAAAGATGTTTCCCAAACATCATGCTTTTACTGTTTTAGTTGCTTCAGGCTTGATTGGTTTGGTTAGGACCCTGAATAAGACCATTCAGTGGGTCAAACTCATTTACATTCAAATCTCTCATTCACAGAGGCAGATATCGATGGAGAAAAAGGTTTGTAGACTCTCAGTTGTATCACTTAAGTAGCATGCCCTTCTACTTGACTAACCTTCTTCACTCCTCCCCCCATCCTCATCTTATTATCTGTGCAGTAGGGGCCAGAGCACTGTGACCTATCTGTTAGTTTCTACTGTGGCATGTTTTGTACATTTCTATGGAAATGCAACCTTAATTAACACCTTGAATTAATAACAGATGGCATTGGAATTTCTGTTGTTGTCCTTTGGAGATCCTGACTTTCTTTATCTATGTAGATTTCAGGGTTGAGTGGAAAAATGTGTACTGTTTGGGATTCAGTCAATAAAGCAAGTGAAAATCCACAAATTGACATGAAGTTTACACAAGATTTCATGTAATTACTGGAAGTATATTCTGTCTCTTTTACTTTTGGTTGAGTTGTGCTCTGGTCCTTACACAGTGGGAGAAAAATTTGAATGAAGGGCATCTAGAATTGGCATTCCTATTCCCTTGCAGGCACACCCCACAATATGACCGTAGGCATGCTGTCCTCATACACGACCCTTCTTTTTTTCTTCTTGTTCTTCTTCATAGGACCATGGGATTTTACACGCCCATCAAAATAAACACATTAACCTGGCAACTGAACTTGTCTGTGAAGGAATAATTTCTGACCAGATAATGACTGTGCCACTACACACACTGTCATTGTTATTATAAGACACCTCGTTGGCAGCCTAGCTAAATGCATACACATTGTTAAGTAGCGAAGAGAAACCCTGGAAATAAAGCTGGCAAAGGGTAAACACAGTTAGTTAATTTTCACTTATCATCTATCGGAATAACTTGTAAATCAGCACTGTAAGCGGGACACAGTATCAGTATATTTTCATGCAGTAGAAGTGGAGTGGATGTAAACATGTCAGTAAATGTGATTGTGTAGTCTGTAACATGTCCTTTTCTTTGCCCCAGTGGTTCTCAACTGGTCCAGCTACATGATCCACATTTGTCTTAAGTCACAACCCAGACATCATTAAAAAGTTGAACCATTTTCATAGATTTTTCAAAATTAATAGTTTAGTCATTTACAATGCTTTTACATACTAGACATTAGTCCTGTTATGGCATTTTCATGCTTTGCCAAAGGCTATTTTAATAGTTTCTGTTTAGACTCATTTTCTTTTTTACCACAGTTCTTTGGGGAAAAACATGAACCCACAGTGCTGCTGCTTGGGCTGTTTGTGTTATGACAGCCACATGATGCAGCTGCAAACAGTATTTCAAAAGAAGCTCTGGAAAATCAGTGCACTTCAGAATGAAACTGTTATGACCCACACACTTAGAGTTCACTTTTAATGGACCTGCAACCCAATACTGGGTCATGAGTCAGCAGTTGAGAACTACAGCTCTGTGCCATTTTTGTCAGAGAGTATGATGGATATTGATATACTTGTTTATGCTATGAATTATGCTATAAAGATGAGACATGCAAATTTAGCTTGATAATCTTAGTCACTGAGACATGATACGTCATCAAACTGGAATAAATTAAAGATGGTAATCTTCATATCATTTTGAAACGTCAACAATCATAGCTCAAAATGTGATTCACGAGACCACTTAAAGAGGAAATAAAACTACTGTAAAATCTTGTCATCATAGAGATGATTTGGTGCCCTGAATGTGTGCGTTTTTGTTTGTTTGGTCCTCCAGAAGTCATGACCACAATTGAAGAGGGCGATGTGGATGAAATGACGAAGAGGAGGGTGTACGAGGCAAAGGAGAAACCTGGAGCTCTCTGGCACATCTACGCTGCCAAGGATGCCGAGAAGATCCGAGAACTGCTCCGCAAGGTCAGCAGCCAGTAGATTTCTGTCTAAAATAGGATCTGATCTTTTGAGCTGCAGTATCATTGGCTCTACTAGTAACACATTTGAACCTCAAACCCAGGGTCCTTTACAAAAACAGCAATGAATTGTATGGAAGGTGCATTACCGATGGCCTGATGTCAGCAGATAATTATTGTAATGCACAAACAAAAATCGGATTGTGAAAAGAAAAGTCATTATGTTGGCTGATCTGCATTACTTTAAGACTACGTACATTCTATGAATTTATGTTAATCTGAACCCTGATAAGTTTACCCACTACATCCTTGTTTATTATAATAAAAATCAATATGCCATGGTTTATCTGTGTCAGGTGGGAGAGGAGCAGGGTCAAGAGAACCCTCCAGACCACGACCCCATTCACGACCAGAGCTGGTACCTGGACCAGGTGCTCCGCCGCAGGCTCTATGAAGAATATGGCGTTCAGGGTTGGGCCATTGTACAGTTCTTAGGAGATGCTGTATTTATCCCTGCTGGAGCGCCACACCAGGTCAGACTTGTGTTATATTAAGGATGCTTGCTATATAGATATCCATTTATGTAGATGATTCAAGATCCATATTTATCTTGTTTCATTAACATGTTTGTTCTTTCTCCGCTCTTTCCTTCTCAGGTGCACAACCTGTACAGCTGTATCAAGGTGGCAGAGGACTTTGTGTCTCCTGAGCATGTAAAACACTGTTTCAGACTGACCCAGGAGTTCAGACACCTGTCCACTACACATACAAACCACGAAGACAAGCTACAGGTGGGTGTACATTTCTCTCATGTAGTTTCAATGTCACATTGTAATGCATTCAACTAACTAGAGAAAGATGTGGCGGTAGTGCACAGAGCTCCCCACGGAGCAGAACAGCGGAGATCTGTCGAGATCCGCCACTTTTCGTGTCATCTGACGTATCTCCGTTCCTCCATGCACTGGTGCCACGGAGAATAGCCGAACACTATTCATCTAAACACTCTTCCCACACTTCCCTTTAAGAATCATGGATGTTTCCAAACTTGGCATGCATCCTTAAAGGAAAGTGAAAATAGACATACATGACAAAACATTTAGCTTATTGGATAACTGACAAGAAAACTTTCTCCAGTATAATGCAGCAATATTTTCGGTAAACTGGTTGCTACCATATGGCTTTCCAGTAATATTACTTCGTGTTGTATACTTATGTTCTTCTACTTACTGTATTCTTTGAATATTTTGTGATTTAATTTATAATTCTGCTGTTCTTCGTCTTTGTTATTGACAAAGCTCTTCTACAGCTGCTCATGTTAGACAACATATAACATTTGAGAGGTTTTGCTTTTTCTGTTAATTTCTTTTTGTAGAAAAACATGTTAATATGTAAGTTAAGTGTTGTAAAAAGCCCTGGTCAGTGTGAAGCCGCGGTAGGCAGGGCGGTAGGGCAGGCAAAAGCGCAGGTATACGTATTGGAATTGGTTGTGCCTTGGAAGGTCAGCGGCAACGAGGTCAAAGTTGAAATAATTTGAACTTTTGAGTGCAGTGCTCGGCGGCAATTCCCCATAGGAAAACAACGGAACGGCCAGCACAGAGAGGTTTTACCGTGGATCATGTGTAGCTTAAGGCGCTGTTTTTGTTTTAACAAACTTTTCCTGTCATTTTTTTCTCAGGTGAAGAACATCATCTATCACGCAGTGAAGGACGCTGTTGGAACACTGAAGGCCCACGAACCTAAACTAGCACGCCCTTAGTTCTTCTAACGTAATGCTGTCCGAAAACAGCCTCTGACGACCACTCCACTACGTACACAAACACAGTATACAGTACATACTTACATACACAAGTACAGGCTGCAGAGTGCAGAGTACAAAGATAAAGTGTAGGTTCTTTGGGGGTGGAAAGGTCTGGGTTTGGAGAAAGAGAACATTTGATTTGGGGAGGGAATAGACGGGGAGGGGGTAGTCAGCGCTTCGATGAAGGAAGTCCTTTATCGCTGTTACACAGTACGCTCAAACTTGTCTAGTTGTTTTCCAATTTTTTTTGGATTAACTCTGTATTTAAGGTCAGTGTGTTTGTTCTGTTGTTTTCATTGTATATGTAAGATGTGAGAGTAAGGGAGGTAAAAGCTGACGTGCCTTTGGAGCAAAGGTTCAGCTACCATATTAGCGACTGACAAAATGTGAGTACTGGGCTAACTTTCCGATTTTGATGACGTTATTATTTTTCTTCGATAGGAGCGAGGTTAACTTGTTTTTGTAGATTTTTTGTTGTTGGAGTTTTTAAACAGCTCATTGCTTCTGCCGTCTGGCTGAAATGAATTTGCGAGGCAGCCAGTGATGGGAAGCAGACCAAATTTTTTAGTTTTTTTATTTCACTTTTGGAGTAAGAAGTCTTTATTTTTATTTTTTTTATACACACCACAAGGCAATGATCAGGAGGACTTCAGAGATGGCAGGTTTAATTTTTTTTTTTTTTTTTTGGTCACCTGTCTTTGTCCCATGGGCTTCATGAACTGCAGACTTCCAACAACATTGTTCAAGAATCACAATTGCAGCTGAACAAAACTACTGGCCATTAACATTGTACCAATATATATATTGATCTTAGCAGTCTGTTTGATTTTTCACAATAAAGTTTACAAAAACTACTGTTTGTTTACTGTTTGTTGATACCCACAAAACCTCTATGCGTATACAACCAGGGTGTCTATTAGGGGTGGGGGAAAAAATTGATACAGCGTAGTCACGATCACGATATTCTGCGTGGCAATACTGTATCGTTACACGGACGCCAAGTATTTATCTTTTATTATATAAATTGCCTTTTCAGTCCACTAGATGGTGCAGTTGAGGTTTTGTTTCTGGTGGTCAGTAGGATAAATTTATCTTTTTAGATATAACAGATGTTAACAAAGTTTTTGAGACATAATTTGAAGTCGGAAAAAAGCTAAATTGCAGTATATCGCAGAATATCACATTATGTTTAAAATCCCAATATTGTATCGTGACAAGTATGGTGATATCGTATCGTGAGGCCTCTGGTGATTCCCACCGCTAGTGTCTATAAAACATGGAAATGTATTAAAACATCTGAATCAGAGCTGCATCTAACAATTATTTTAATTATCAATCTTTTTGATCAGATCAGAAAATACATGATCAGTTTACAATAATAAAACAGAAAAGCAGCTAACATCTAAGCAAACATTTGGAATTATTTCCTGATGTATGACAAACAACTACTCAATTACTTAAAATTGTTGGCAATGTTCTGTTGGTTTATTGATTAATCAAGTAATTGTTAAAGTACTGGATCTAGAATGAATGTCTGTCTTATTTCAATTTAAGGTCCTGTGTGATGTTGAATATGGTTAGTGTGTTTTCATCCCAAAATTGTGGTGGAAGTATTACAATGTTGCCATTTCTTAGAGCCAAATTTAAATTCTGACAAAGATGCTTTCATTCTCAATTTTTCAGTGCTGATTGTTGTCTTATTTTCCACTCTAATTAGCTTAATAAGGCCAACTAAGTAGTATATTGCTTTCCATTAGTTCTTACACTTGTTACACTTATGTTAACACCTCACACCTCACAATTGTTTCACTGATAATCACGCTCTTGTATCTGTCATGTGTGTGGCCCAGATTTTACTGCTCATGTCTAAATTAGTAAGTGGATCACAGAAATGGGGCAGAGAGGCTTACGAGTACTGTACCTTACCAATGAGAAGGAGGCAAACATGAATTCAGTTAGTTCAACCCCACAATTACCTATGTTATATAACAGGGTCACTTCACAACTATGATCCTGTCTTTTAATAATAGTCACTGTAATGTTTCTAATAAAACTCCTCTGTTGTGACTTAGCTAAGCATCTGTCACCAATTAATTGAGCTCATTGGATCATGTTTGTCACTGTTAGTAGTGCAGGTACATTTATTTATTTATTTAGACTTAGAATGACACATTTTACAGCTCGGTCCTGGCCCTTTAAGAGCCCATCTTTCCAGCAGTGGTAGAGAGCAGAGCAGCTTGGAGCCAGAGACTGCAGAAGCACATCATCAGCTGCTGCGAGCCCACCCAACAGCTCAGCAGGGGGGGACAGGCAGCACCGGGCAGCCTCACGGTTCACATCGCATCACACCGCGTCCTAGAGGGGAATGGGGGGCACCCAGCCCGCTAGCTAACTTAGTAGATTTCTCTAGAAGCGGTGAAGGCTCACGGCCGGCGCTCCAAAAAGATGGTATCCTGGATGATTTCGAGGATAGTCGTGTGAGTATGGGCTGGGCTGCATCTGTTGTTGTGTTTCAACGTTTAGCCAGATCAGCGGCTCCTCCGTTCATCAGCTGTCTGATGCTGAAAACTGCGCCGCGCCAACTAGCTAGCATCCGTATCCGTTTAAAGTTACATTACTGTAATGTAGAAAACATTGTAGGTAGCTAGCTAATCTGTTAATTAACTAGTCACCGAGCTAAGCAGTCTATACTAACCGTTGCAACCGTTGCTGTGTTTCTTAGGTTACAATAATGCAGTACAATCTGCATCCAGCGCTTGCTAGCCGCTGGTAGCTAACGTATGCTGGCTAGCTAATAACTACCTGACAGATGATGTGTTGGCAGGGAAAGGAGCTGTTAGCTGGCCACATTATTCAATTGAAACCTGCTTAATATGCCAGCGTCGATGCAGACAAGTAAACCGACTGCCTTCCAAAGCTTTTTAAAACCTCACAGCCTGACTGTGGCATTTCAGCACCTTATGGTAACATGAGTTAGTAAAAAGGCTCAGCCCAGTCATACATGTGGGTCCATCCATCCATCCATCCATCCTTGATCAGACCTATGTTCAGGAACTGGCCAGAAAAATCTTTATTTTTCAATATTACAACGTGTTGGAGTGCCTTTACAAATGATCAGTGAAGCAGTATCAGCAGTTCAGGCCTGGATTTTCACCTGTACTGTACACCCTACATTCTGAGAGTGTGGATGACTCAACTAAAGCCAGCAGCTGCCATCATCCTGGTCGCTTATGCAGACATTTTTACAATGCTGCATAAGTGTCGTCGTGTATCAAGTGATCAGGATATTGTGTTGTCTGACCACTGGATTTACATACTTTGTTAATGATGTTGTCAATTTTCTTGTGGATTTAACCAGGCTTTACTTAAAGTGGCAATCAATCCCAGTTGATATAGAATTTCTAGTTTAAGTGAAAACAATATAATTGTGCTGAGAGGTTTTCAGTTTGGAGCATTTGAGTGTGTGTGTGTGTGTGTGTGTGTGTGTGTGTGTGTGTGTGTGTGTGTGTGTGTGTGTGTGTGTGTGTGTGTGTGTGTGTGTGTGTGTGTGTGACCTCCTGCGATAGATAGTGACTTAACAAACATTTATTTTTATTAAATGAAAATCTTTGAAATTTCAGCTTTAAGTTTGATAGCGTAAACTATGATGGTGTCTTTAAAAGGCCCAAGTGTAGACATGTTATCGGTGTTTGATTGCTATAAATAGTCTGTTTGCCTGGATTACGTAAGTAGGAGGATAACATTGGTGGCAAACAGTTACTTTTAGTGGCTTCTAGCTGGCTCTTCCACTTCATTGCACCTCAGGTAGTCATGTGTTGATGGGAGACAAACAGTGTGACTGGATATGCATCATAATGGCTGCTGCACATTTAACACAAGATAAAATAATTTGCCATTTTTATTCTCCGTTTTAAACATGCAGCTGCCTCCTTTTTATTCTTTTTGGAAAGGGTAATCGGACAGTGCTTTGGTTTTTGTAGAGAAAAATGATTTGCCCTAACCAGAAAACAGGTTAATAAGCAGCATAAATCACGTTCTGCTCAATATCTCTAATCTTGGAAACCCATTAAGAGGACGTGATTCCCTCAAACTCTGAAGTGAACTCGAGACGGGGACACAGAGAGGCACAGGGCGTCTGCTGAGGGAGTCTACTGGCCTAGAGATCTGCTACGAGTTGTCTCAGCTTACTGTACAAAGCTGAGAGGCCCCGTACACATGACTGAGCAGCCCAGACACATACTGGGACAGAGGACCTACTTAAATGCTGAGAAAAACGGTAGATATACAGCTGGGAGCACAAGCCTAATAAGGAGACTGTGTGAAAAACATTCAATCCTTAGGTTAGATAAAGTATTCTAAGTCACAATCAGAGGTTTACACTGTAAGCATACCGACAAACTAGTGACTTTCTGAACTCCATTCTCCCAGCTATCCCCTCACTCAGCATTTAGCATCCTGTCACATCAGCACAAATCACCACAGTGCCTCAGGACGCGACCAAATGCACATCAAAAACACAGCTCTTTGTGCACAGTGTCCCAGTCTGCACGTGGATCAACACATGGTGACCCACCCCTGGCACACTTTTCTTTTTTTCATTTTTTTTTTTCTTCTCATTTTGTCTTCCTGACTCCATGATCCATTATATTTTTTTTGTACTGATAATCAGACCAGTTTTGACAAGCCACTACCCATCAACTCTGCTGTTCATTCAGATCCAAACCATCTGAGAGACTTTGAGGAAGTAGCCCAATTACACCGAAAGCTACATGTGTTTACATAAGCACAGAGCGAACATGGCTACCCTGCTTGCTGGTACACATTTGTTAGGTGTCAGAGTCAACACCCAGAGGCCATGTTCTCAAGCTGAATCCCCCTCCTCTGACCTGCGTTTCTCTGCTCCTCTGCTTTTTGCAGCCTTGCCTTTGGGACGCTCTACCCAGCATACTCCTCATACAAGGCTGTCAAAACGAAGAACGTTAAGGAATATGTATGTATCATCTTTTGGTTACTAAATCACAGAAAAAACGTTTTTGACCCCTGTCTGCTCTGTTTGTCTTTTGGGGTACTTTGCCACGGGCTGCTGTTTGCTATTTTTACACTAATGTTTTAAGTTTGTAAATGCACATTGTGAGAAGAAGCCCACAGATAGAATTTAAGTCAGGCACATACATGACATAGTTTAATAGGACACATATTAATCACCTAGAGTAATCTGTGTTCTGATGTTGGCCACACTGACTATTCTGTCTCTTTTGAGTGCTATCACTAAAAGACTGATTGCCAAAATATCAAGCATGTTTGATAATGAGCGGAGTCTCACAGACAAGCATGGCAGCTAACTGGGGCACAACAACCTTCATGAAAATGGGTCTGTGAGGCACCATAATGACTCTAAAAGACAAAGTAATACCTCCATAACGCTCTCCTAAATCATCTTAGACATAGGTTTACATGTCCCGTCTAGAATAAAAGACAAATTGGAAACAAGATAGTTGTGGGTGTTCTTTCATCATGTTTGAGCAGATAATTTTTATCCAACACTTGCAAAGAATATATGAATATGCATGCACCTCCTAATGATTACATAACAGCCTGGCACGCTGCACATTGTGAATACCCATCTGCATCATTTAATGCAACCTAGGGGTCACAAAATAAATGTGATGGGTCACATGAAGATTAAACGGATAGGAAAGGATGAAACATGTTTTTCTAAAATACAGACTTTTCTCAATCAGAAAAAAATTAACTTTTAAGAGGAAACAAGCCAATAAGGTTGGGAATCACTGACCTGGTAAGCGTTTTGCTTGAGACCCATATCCTGTTAAGTGCATGAACTACCCGATCCCTTGATACCACAATGATTCATAATTCAAATGTACTCCCTTATTTTGTCATGGCTTCCAATAGCGCCTGCAAGTTTCCTCTCAGTTCACCGTTGATATTTTAAAACTCAACAAGTACATTGAGTATTGAAACATTAACACTGAGCTGTTAGAAAGGTTTTGGATTTAGCAGCATTATAAATAAAACTGAGAGAATATCTTTAAAGGTCCCATGGCATGACAATTTCACTTTGAGGTTTTTTAACATTAATATGCGTTCCCTCAGCCTGCCTATGGTCCCCCAGTGGCTAGAAATGGTGATAGGTGTAAACCGAGCCCTGGGTATCCTGCTCTGCCTTTGAGAAAATGAAAGCTCAGATGGGCCGATCTGGAATCTTGCTCCTTATGAGGTCATAAGGAGCAAGGTTACCTCTCCTTTCTCTGCTTTGCCCACCCAGAGAATTTGGCCCACCCATGACATCATGGCTTTCAAACGAGCAAAGTGGCAGTTGGTCAAGGCCACACCCGCACCCTCCACATTGCACCCCCCCCCTCTCTCCTCCTCAATAGCTACAGACACAGAAATGGCACATACTAAGGAAAGCTCATTGTGGGACTGGCTCTAGTGGCTGTAATTCTGCACCAAGGCTGAATTTCGGGAAAGAGACTTCAGATACAGTATTAGGGGTCCACTAAGGTCTATATAAAAGCATCCAAAGAGCAGCATGTCATGGGACCTTTTAAGTAACCCAACGAACAAAGTCGTAATGATGATCAGATAGAATAGCCAGTGTTGCCTGTGGAAACCAGGAATAAAAGCAGTTGATTCCCATCCTGCCTTTTAATTATTTATTTATTTGATTTATATAAACGGGGTCCTCACTGCTTACCTCATCACTGCAAGGGATGAGAGGAAGAGGGTCCAGGAGGAGGAGATAGCAGCATCCTGGCCCTCCGCCTAGATTTGCTCTGGAGAACTGTCGCTTCCTGGCAGGTTACTATGGCACCCCCCCCACACCACACACACACAAACACAAACACACACACACACACACACACTACTAAAGCAGACAGCCACAGAATGAGGGAGAGGACAAGGGGGAGAGTGAGAGAGAGATTGGAGAACGCCATTTTTAGAACTGATGTTTTCATTCCCCTTTCCTCTTGTTTGGCTTATTTCTAATGAGTCAAATCATTCCCCATTATGTGTGTTTATACGGCTGCATGCCTGGGGCCTGTTAATGCCTTTTAACACACTGTTATCATGCAGTGCTTTTCTCTGATTTTGTAACATTTGAAATACCAATATGTTTGATTATTGATGTATTTCCACTAAATCGATTTGGTTTGGTATCGTTTCCTAAGCTTGTTCGCCTCCTAAGTGCCTAGTTCAAAGCATTTCTTTTAGTTGAGACAATGGCCTACGTTTCCCTTTTGTCTCCGGGACATTGACCATGCATACTGATGTGATCTGACAGGATTGAAACATATGTTGCATTTCTGCATTGGCATGTCCGTTTAACTCCACGTGTCTCAGCACATGTACACTTGACGCTCTTGGATTTAATGTGCTATTTGTGTGATGTTCTCTCCCCGTGTGTGTGTGTGTGTGTGTGTGTGTGTGTGTGTGTGTGTGTGTGTGTGTGTGTGTGTGTGTGTGTGTGTGTGTGTGTGTGTGTGTGTGTGTGTGTGTGTGTGTGTGTGTGTGTGTGTGTGTGTGTGTGTGTGTGTGTGTGTGTGTGTGTGTGTGTGTGTGTGTGTGTGTGTGTGTGTGTGTGTGTGTGTGTGTGTGTGTGTGTGTGTGTGTGTGTGTGTGTGTGTGTGTGTGTGTGTGTGTGTGTGTGTGTGTGTGTGTGTGTGTGTGTGTAGGTGAAATGGATGATGTACTGGATAGTGTTTGCGTTGTTCTCTACAGCAGAGACAGCCACAGACCTGCTCCTATCATGGTGAGGCAGGAGCTGCTCATGATCGCAACCCTCGTGTCCAAATAGCTTATAATTAATAAATGGCTTATATAATATCAATAGGCACATTCATTTTTGTATCTAGTGTTTGGGATATTTTTAGTACAATGACTCTTATTAAAGTATGTTGTTTTCACTTTAAAAAATGCAACTCGCTACTACTTTTGTAAAGGAGATCAGTTTCTTTAACTTACCTTCTCTAATGGTGTCTTTCTCTTTATATTGCCTTTGTCTACAAGCTTTTTGGTTTTAGTTTCCTCTCTGCTGATAACCCTGTTTCATTACTCAGGTTTCCATTTTACTTTGAGCTGAAGATTGCCTTTGTGATCTGGCTCCTGTCCCCGTACACCAAGGGCTCCAGTGTCCTCTACCGCAAGTTTGTCCACCCAACGCTGTCCAACAAAGAGAAGGTAGGAACATGACCTTTTTAAACCTTTAAATTCATCCCACAAATATAAACTGCTTTGCAAAACATTCATATTTTTCTTTTTCCTCTTTGTACTGATTGCTTACATCGTCGTTCTGTGATACAGGAGATAGATGAGTACATTGCGCAGGCCAAAGACAGGAGTTATGAGACCATGATGAAGTTTGGAAAGAGGGGTCTCAACCTGGCTGCTAATGCTGCTGTCACCGCAGCCGCCAAGGTGAGCACCATGATTTAATGACTTTAACAAATTAAATGATGCATATTTTCATTGACGTTTGACATCTGTAATATCTGTGCAGATTGTGCCTGAATCCATTTGAGATGCAAGGCATACAAGGCGTCTTTGACCAAAATGTAGGAGGTGCTACAGTTTGGTCAAAGATGCCTTGTATAAATTCCATAGTACAGACTCTGTGTGTCAGATCCTTAATATGTTTGGGATGAATTCACAGCTGTATTTACATCTGTATTCTTGAAATGAAATGTCACGTGCATGCGTGCATGCATGCATGCGTGCGTGTGAAATGAGAGCAAAAGGTGAGGTGAGACCTGGAGTTCTAAGGTGTAAACACAAATAATTTCAATGCAATTGATAATTATTTATTGATGATACTGGGGCTATGACAATTTTTCTCATTATTCATTTTTTTTATTCTTTTTTTTCTTTTCATTGAATAACCAGTTTTTGCAAAAGATGTCAACAAAAATGCCCATCTGTATTTCCCAGAACCCAAGTTAATGTCAAATATATATTATGTCTCACCAACTAAAAGACCAAAACACAAATCTATTCAATATACAATGATATGAAACTGCGAAAACCGGCAAATCCTGACATCATAGTTGTCAATTAGTTTAGCTAATCAGTTAATTGACTAATTACTGAAGCTCTCGATGATACAGGCGGAAAAGTTTCATGTCCATTCAAGTGGTGGAGAAGCTCAAATGGCCAGTAACATAAAGTTGTTTTTACAGGAAATAAATAAGACCTTTATCAGAACCCTGGCTGCCCAATATAATTGCCATACAATTCTGTCCTATTTTGTCAGCCTTACGTAGATCAACTTAATCACTCGGTGTTTCACCAAAGACAAATTTTATTTTTGAATGACCAATTCCTCCAAGACGTGAGATGATGCATAGGTTGGGGATATATGTTCTCATGCTGTCCCATATCTGACATGTCTGTTTGGTTTTGCTGTAATGCCCAGGGGCAGGGCGTGCTGTCGGACAAGCTGCGGAGTTTCAGCATGCAGGACCTGACTCTGATCAACGCTGAGGATGAGCTGGATCTGCACACCTCAGACGCCCGCATGAGACGGGAGCCCAAGGACGATTTGAGCTCAGGATCCAGCACGCTGCCCAGGGCCAAGAGCACCGCTGCACGGCAGAGTAAGGCCACACCACACGCACAACTCGCAATGCTTCATACACATCTGCATAAATACGTACACCCTGTGTGTCCAGTTTGCTGATTGTTTGGGCCAGTAAGTATCACTCAAAAGATTTTTTTTTTTTTTTTTTTTTTTTTTATCAGAGCAGGACTGAGGATAGTTGGGCCAAGTGGAGTGATGTGATTTTTAAAGCACTGCAGGATGGCAGGGAAGAGGAAGAGATGAAGTATGTCTGTGTGTGGTGGTGGGGGGTGGTGAGTGAAAAGCATGTGATTCCAGTGGGAGGAGAAGCTTGGAAGGAGAACTCTTTGTGTCTCACTACACTGCCGGCCGGCTGGCTGGCTATGTGGGCCTGACGAGCTGTGAACTGAATACAGAGGCAGAGAAACAATGAACGAACAGGTCGAAGTGGCCTATTTTATTTTATACTTACAAAGAAACCCAGTCAGGGAGAAAGATGGAAGCAACACACTGAAGTGAAAAAAGAAAACGGCTAAAGTTGAAAATAAAAACTTGAGGGTGATTTGTGCATGTGTGTTAATTTTTGATAACCTTTTTATGAACAATACAGTATAGTGAAGAGAATCCAAGCTCAAAGATCCTTTTTAATCACTTCATTCAATGAATGGAGCAACTGATTATTTTTAAAATAACAATTTTACATTCTCACTAATACTCCATACTATTAACAAGCACAAAAAAAATTCTAAAAACACTTACAATTTGTAAAAAGAATACAACTTTCTAAATGGAACAAACTTGATTAATGCTATACTTTCCGGTGTCTACTCTACATACATTTACCTCGCATAATAAATAAATTGGTTTTGAATTAGATTCACTGTCTAAATTTGCATTTTAATACTTGGCAACAAAATAATGGACATAGACCTGAACAAATTTGCGTTTATTTTCTCCCTTTCAAAACTCTCTTAAATCAGATGATGTAGTGTCAGAGGGCACACAGGGATGGGCATTTTCTTGCCCTTCTCTTTCAAGTAGTTATTTAATCAATCTGTTGATTGATTGACTGAAAATTAATTACCAACAGTTGTAACTGTTAATTGTTAAACTCATAGAGTTTTGTTCCTTTCAGCTTCTCAAATGTTAGGATTTATGGATTTGTACTGCTTGATAATGTAAACTGATTATCTTTTGGATAGGACAAGCAAGCAGTCAAATAAACAACAGATTAATTGATAACAAAAGAATAGGCAGTTGCAGCCTTACCGTGCACTACGCTTGAAGGTGAAGTGACACTTTTAGTGTTGTTCACCAAAACACACGCTTTTTTTTATTTATTTTTTTGCCAGAAACTAAACCTAGAAGTAATCTTTTTCTTCTTAGTTTTTGTGCATTGTAAAATTTTGGCACATTACCGCCACATGTAGATCAGTGGAATATTGGAAATTATTGTGTTTCTCGTCACCCGTGTCCTCATGCACGTGCACAAGACAAACAAAAAGAGGACCCACTCATGAAAAAAAACTAGCGCTGCAAGAAGTCCCAACCTTGCTTTACTAATCAAATGTTTCAGGTCATATTGTAGGCCAGTTTTTCCACGTCTTTTTGACTTGTGTCCTCTAAAACTCAGCAATGTGTAGTTGTGCCTTGCTATTGAGCTCTAATTCTGAATCCGTTAACCTACGAATGATTTGCCCTTGTCTGATTGTTTAATTATTTTTAGGCCTTACGGAAACAAACTGTCAGTATTTTACAAGAACATGATTATAGGAAAGTCTGACCATTCCCCCAAATAAACTCTTTTGAACAGTTGCTTTAGTTTTGTAAATTTAGCATTTTAATGTTAATATAATTTAAATCCTTCTGGTTCTAAGGGAATGAAATGCATAAGTCTGACTGGCTAATAATACTGCTGAGTAACCCTAACCCTGAGGTAATTTGGCCCCTATTGATTCAATCTCTCTGGTCTCTCAGCTGTCTGGTGAATCATGTGGGGATTCTTTTTTTTTTTAACCTGCTTTTAGTCTGAATAGAGCTACTCTCTTATTGAGTGATTCCCAATTTTTGTTCAATCCTGCAGCCCGCTCTTTAGCGGCCATGTCCCTTGCTGACGACACGTCATCCCAACACAGCTCTGACCAATCAGACACAAGGACTGAACACTCTGATGAAGATGTAGGAGACAAAGCCCCCAAACGCACTACCAGCGTCAAGACAACCAAGAAACCTGCTGCTGCTGCTGCTAAGACAGAGGTAGGGCTGACGACACTGACACACACGCATCTTTTCTTTGTGTTCTCTTTCTACTTTTACCTTTTTTAATGTTCTTTTGTACAGCACGTTGGTCAGCTTAAGCAGTGTTTTTAAATGTGCTCTAGAAATAAACTATACTTTCTTACTGTTTTGATCTCTAGCCGGCTCCGGCGAATTTGCATGTTGTGGAGATTTTCTGACCTCTCCAGCGATGCACTTTAGAACTCTATAATCAACACAAAACACAGAGATGGTTAAGGTGATATATTGTGTATGTTTTATGTAATTAATCACAGGGAAGTTACAGAGGAAAAAGGAACAAGTCTCACCGGATCAGTTTTTCCCCTGAGCTGCCACAGAACACAAAGAACATAGTGATTATATACTTATGTCACAGAACAAAGAAGCCTATGCTTATTGGAAATTATATATTAATATTTCTTCTAAACTTATGAAAAGATTTCTTTGCAATACTGTATTTTACCATTGGGCAGAATTACCATGCTCAATAACCAATGAAAAGCATTTGCTTCTCCATTCAATTGACATAAAATACAGTACATACAGTTCTTTTTAATGACCTTAACAAGGGACCCCAGGAACATGCCCGTGTCCGTTCATTAGGAAACAAACCTAATAACAGTGCCCCCCTAACTGCATCTCCGTATCACAGCTCGGAACACAATGTACGTTAGGGCTGGGAAAAAAATCGATTTGATTTAAAAATCAAGTTGGTAGGTCAAATCGATTTTCATATTTTCAAAAAATCGATTTTTTTAATCCAAATACAGTATAAATAATTTGGATGTTTAACAATCTTTGTTGCACACTGCACAGTGACTTTTCACTTGGAGAAAGGGTTTGCCTTTGCAATTTTGTTTATGTTGATAAACTTTAATTAAATACAATAAATATATATTTTTAAAATATATTTACAGTTCGCAGTTATTTTGTTTTAAATGGAAGGGGGGGGGGGAATCGAATCGTAAATCGAGTTTTTTTTAATAAAAAAATCGCAGATTTTTTTAGGGAAACAAATCGCCCAGCTTTAATGTACATAGAAAAATATAAAATTTGAGGAACCATAATTCCTTTTCTTGCATGTCAGAGTTTAACTTTGACTGAGCGGATTTGCTTGGTCAGCCAATAGAAACACTGCAGCACTTTTAGTACATCATTACATTACTAGAATACAAACCGTAGCATCACTCTTTCTCCTTCTGTTATAATCAATTAATCAATTGTGTTAATTACTCCTGTCACTCTCCTCTCTCTGCAAGACTCAAACCAAGACGGTGAAGAAGCCCACCAAGAAAAAGGCCACGACCAACAATGCAGAGACGCCACCATGAGGCCTGCTGTCCACATCCACCGGCCTATACTCTCTCGACCCACAGCCTGCGGGCCCTTCGTCCTCTGTTTAGTCTCCACACAAACACACATACACTGTGTATATTAAGCACTGAAATTGTGTCACTCCTGCTGGTTTTTAGAGAAAAGTGCAGGTTTTGGTTTTTAGCAGTATGTGCTATGTAGGGAACAGTTATTTTACACACACTGAGTTGTTTCACATTTTGCCTCACTCTTTACTTACTGTGAGCTAATCACAGATTTAACAGTTGGGTTCATTCTTGGATATTTGTTTTGTCTGATAATAAAAAATTAATAAATAAATGCTCCTTTTACATTTCAAGCCCTAGACACATAGGTCCCTATAGTAGGTGAGAACGTAACCTGGCCATGTTGCAGTTTCACCAGTCCCTTCATTCACATCCTGTTGCCGCTATTGTGACATTCTTAATTGAGGCTGTTTTTGGTTAAAGTATCGCCAGTAAAATATCACATTCTTCACTCCTAGTTCTCTAGATAAGGATCCCTTATGTGTCCTCTGAACTACTCCTGCATGGTTCCAGTTGAAAGTAATAATTACACCCTCTCTGTGTGTACAGGCTACAATTCTGGGTCCTCATCTGGACCTGACCCCGATGGTAGAAATCCAGAGAGAGACAGTTGGCTTTAAGTTTATTGTGCCTGAGATTTTTTTTTTTTTTACTGAGGAATAAGAAGGTAGTTCAAATCAACTTTAAAGCATTGGTTGATAGTTGTAGACATCCATATTACTGTTTCAGACCTAATTAGTTCCCACTTTTGACTACAGCTCAGCTCATAATACCACCATCATGTCCTAGCTCATGCAACGGTCTAGTTTTACAGGATGACCTGTGATCAAACCGGTTTTGGTTCTCTATTTCACCTTAGTTTTAACCTCTTTGACTGCATCTTAGGCCTCACAGCTTGTGGAAGAGTTTAGCTTCTCCTCATTAGGTCTATATAGTGAGTCTGGCTCTGCTAAGTTCAGGTCTCACTTTCAGCAACTTACTTCCTCACGGCTTTTAATGTGACTTTCACGTCATGTACAGTACTGGTGATGGAGTGGTTTGCTTAGTGTTGGCTGAGTTATCCTTTACTAAGACTTCACTCTCTTATTTATTACACTTCTGGTTTAGCCAACTTCTTTTGGTCATATAATATTAGTAATAGGTATGATCAGTTGTGCAAAGCCAGGCCTCTTAAGGTAATGCTGCAACTCCACAAAACATAAATGCAGTAGTCATTAAAGAGTTTCTGGGGTTTGTGAGGCAACATATCTGCTTTCACCACAGTAGTGATGTCTGTATATTGTTTGTGTTTAACATTAGAAAGTCATGGAGTAGCTCTGCACTGTCTCAGTCCTTCTACCCAGCTGTGTGGTGACACTCTGCTTTTTTGTAATGTTTATCTCAGAAGCCAGGATAAAGCATAGCAATATGGAACAAAATTAAACCAACATCAAGAGACTGTGAGGAAGTATTTTCTCAATCCCGTGCTGTTGTTCTAGATGTGGAGGAAGCGTCAGTCCAGACTCCTGGTGTTTCTAAACACACTGGACTTTTGTTCTGTGATGGGCTCTTCTGGTTGCCGGCCACTGCATTGGGCGTGGTTTGTCCTAGTGCTCTAATGAGAGATTTAAAAGCATGAGACTACATCAACCCTCATTACTGTTGTCTGCAGTGTGACACTATTTTTGAACCAGTAGGTGGAGACAAACCCCACCTCAACTGTTGGCATAGTTATTAAACAATATTTAAACAGAATGTAAATAGTAACCTAGACTGTACATACAGTATGAGCTTGCTTGCCTTATACATTCTGTGGGCTTGAATTCATTGACATGTTTACTCATTTGTGTGCTTTTTTAAAATTCTTAGTTCTGACCAATCCTCTATGCTCTGAAGCTCAGACTCCACCAGTGTGGAATTCTGGTGTTATAAGTGATTTTTGTATTTTACAGACTTTAACTTTTTTTTTTTTTTTTTCTGTCCTTAGTTGTTCATTTTAACTTTTCTTTATCACAAAGTAGGGAATCTTCTGATGGAGTATATTTGTTTGTACATTCACATCCTGCTGTGTACTCTACTCACTGGTGAAAAAAATATATTAGGGCCCAAAGTTGAAAATAGACTTTTCTGTCTTTAAATTTAAGAAGACAGCACATAATAGAGACATTTTGTCTTTTACAACCCTGCTATTGTGTTTATGCCATTTTTCTATATTTATTGTTTGTTAAAATCCATATTGTGTACAGAGATGTTCATTTGTTTGTGCCAATTGTCAAAGCTCCATGTCAAAGGGTTACAATGTGTGTACTGGGACAATAGTCAATACTTAAAAAGGTCATATATCGGTAATAAAAACTACCAATAAAGTGTTAATGAGTGTTTCTGCCTTTTTTTTTTTTTTTTTAACAGTTGAAACAAATCCCTCTGTAGGAAGGAGGAACATTGTGTGTGACAATTATTTTTATATAGTCCGACAAAATGTCATGATGTAGTATGCCATACAAAAAGTAATATTTTAGTGTAAAATCATAGCTATCATGTTGAAAATGGCATGTCAAAAAAATCCTAAAAAAAGTCATGGTGTAGTGTGTCGAAAAAAGTCATAGAATAGTATGTCGAAACAAATCCTAAAAAATCATAATATAGTAAGTCAGAAAAAAAGTCAGTTATAGTACGTTGAAACAAATCCTAAAAAAGTCAAAAGTATAGCGAGTTGAAAAAGAGTCCTAAAGAGCTCATAGTATATGTCGAAATTAATCCCAAAACAATCATAGTATATAGTATGTTGAAGAAAAATCACAAAAAGTCATAGCATAGCATGTCGAAAAAATAAGTCACAGTATAGTATGTCGGAAAGAAAGTTTGAGTATGTAAAAAAAAAAAATCATAAAGTCATAGTATAGTATGTGAAAAAAGTAATGTCAAAAAAAATTAGACTTTATTTTAAAATAATACATTTCATAGTATAGCATGTCGAGGACAAAAAAATCATAGTATAGTATGTTGAAAAAAGTCATAGATCCTAAATCCTAAAAGAGTGTTAGTATGTCGAATTAAAAAGAAAAAAAAAGTCTTCGTATAGTATGTTGAAAAAAGTCACAAAAAATCATAGCATAGTATGTCGAAACAAATCCTAAAAAAGTCATAGTATAGTATGTCAACAAAAATCCTAAAAATAAAATTGGTAAATTAGACTTTATTTTAAAATAGTAAATTTCATAGTAAAAAGTCATAGTATAGTATGTCGAAAAAATCATAAAAAAGCCATAGTATAGTATTTCATAAAAGGTTATAAAGAAATCATAGTATAGTATGTTGAAAAATGTCATAAAAATGTCATAGTATAGTGTGTCGATAAAAACGTCTAGTATAGTATGTCAAAAAAAGTCATAGAGAGTCATAGCGTAGTATGTCAAAAAAAATCATAAAAAAAGTCAGGTGTGTACCATTAAGTCTCAATCTTAATCACAACTACCAGAGTTTGATTCCAACCCTGGACACACTGCTGAATATCTCATATATATAACAAAAAACTCAAATGAAATGCCTGAAGAATACCTTTTCAAAAAAAGTCATAGTATAGTATGTCAAAAAGAGATTTAAAAAGTCATAGTATAGTATATCGATATAAACGTCTAGTATAGTATGTCAAAAAAATCATAAAAAGCCACAGCATAGTATGTCATAAAAATCATAAAAAAGCCATAGTATAGTATGTAATAAAAAGTTATAAAGAAGTCATAGTATAGTGTGTCGATAAAAACGCCTTGTCAGAAAGAAAATCATAGTATAGTATTTTGAAAAAAGATTTTAAGAAGTCATAGCATAGTATGTCGAAAAAATCATAAAAAAAGTCAGGTGTGTCTTAATCACAACTATACCCTGGACACACTGCTGAATATGTCGTATATATAACAAAAAACTCAAATAAAATACCTGAAGAATAACTTTTCAAAAAAAGTCATAGTATAGTATGTCAAAAAAGAGATTTAAAAAAGTCATAGTATAGTATGTAAAAAAAAAAAAAAAAAAGTCATAGTAGTGTGGTGTAGTACATTGATAAAAATTATAAAAACGTCATAGTATAGTATGTCGAAAAAAGTCATAGTATAGTATGTTCATAAAAACGTCTAGTATAGTATGTTGAAAAAAGTCAGGACAGTAGCTCAATGGGTAGGTTGTGTACCATTAAGTCTCAATCTTACAGTTTTTTCTGATGGCTTAAGCTTAAGCTAACTATTGGCTATTTTTGCAAAACTCTACACACAAATAAGAAAACCTTTCACCAAATCAGGAAAACATGTAGTTCTCTTGCAAAAGCTAATAAACCTTGCTTAACTCTTCAAACCTTTGTAAAAGTATTTTCGTATCAAACAGTTAACACAAGCCATCACATTAATAAGCACACAATGCGCCAACTACACATTAATGGCATGAATAAAGAACACATCTGGCTTTTGCTTTCTCTGTGCACAAGGTAGGCTATGTCAGTTTGAGGTCATACTTTTTTCATAGTTCTGTAAACATACAAGGATCCACATTTCAAGTATTGGTGTTATTTAGACACATCAAAACAAACACAAGTGTTTTTTTCCCAAGTCAAAACACAAAATAGTAATTTCACTGAGAAGAAAAAAAAAAAAAACAGTCTACATCGTGTCGTCTCTCTGGGTCCGGCCACAAAATTACGTCTACATCACATGCAATGTCCTCTAGTCCAAGGCACCGGGGAAAATATCTTCTGGAATGCCATATCCAGCCCTTACATGATGCCTGGTCAATATCCCCACATGCCTCCTCCACTGCCTGTAAAAGGGCTATGCGTTGATGGGGATGACGGTCATAGACCTACCAGCGCCAGGCAGAGAAGAACTCTTCAATTGGATTCAAGAATGGAGAGTATGCGGGGAGGTTGAGTACAATGAAGAGTGGGTGATCTGTAAACCAGTTGCGGACCAAAGCAGCCCTATGGAAACTAACATTGTCCCATATGATGACGTATCTGGTCTGCTTTGGTCTCTGAACATTAGTGAGCATGTCATGTAAGGTGTCCAGGAATGAAATGATGTGTGCATTGTTATATGGGCCTACGGTTGCATGATGGTGAAAAACACCATTTTGACTTAGAGTCACACATAGTTATGTTACCACCACGTTGTCCTGGGACATTGTTACCACAACGTTGTCCTGGGACATTGATTATGGCATGGTGTCCAATAATGTTCCTGCCACGTCTCCTTGTTTTAATGAGGTTAAAACCTGCCTCATCCACAAAAAGCAGCTCATGACCCATGGCATCTGCCTCCAGCTCCATCACTCTCTGAACAAGACAAAACAAATGCAGCACAGCAGGCCCATGCACAGCACTTCAATATGCACTTTCAGATTCAGCACCAATGATACTATAGCTTACCTGCCCATAGTCATATCGCAGTTGTTTCACATGTTCACTGTTTCTTTCAAAAGGGACTCTAGATTTGTTTCATTCGGATTCTGTTGTGGGCAATACACAACATAATACAGAAATGCTCACATTGTGTATGTTTTGGAAGGTGGTGTCATCCTCAATTATGCGCTGCTGTATTTCTCGTAGCCTTATGGAATTATTTGCAATCACCATATTGACTATATGGGTCTCCTCCTTATCCTCTTCCTCTGACTTCACCTCCTTGTCCTTGTCGTCCTCTCCCTCTCGCTTCTTCACCTCCGCGTCCTCTTCCTCCTCCTCTTCTTCCTACTTCTTCACCTCCACGTCCTCTTCCTCAGCCTCCTCTAATTCTCACTCTTCTCACTCTTCCTGCTCCCTCCATTGTACTCCACACAGACAGCTCACCTGTGGCTTATTTATAGTGCTTAGGCTGATTGCAAAGTGAACTAATTATCTAAAACAGTTTTCACATGTGACAGTGTGCCAGACAGTTGGCAAAATAGTGTAAATAATAGCCATACATGTGTATAGTTTTGCTAGGAGTCTGTTGATCATTTGGAAAATGAGTGTAAAGCAGTGAGTTGTGTTTACAGTTCCGCAAAAAGAGTGCCGTGCAGTGGATTGTACCTACAGTTTTGCAAAGTGTGTGTTACAAAATTGCAAACTGAGTGCAAAGCATTGTTTGTGCTTTTAGTTTTGCAATCTCAGTGAGTGGTTTTTCTATAAGTATTAATAGTTTTAGAAATTGTGCCATGACAATCACGGTTATGGTTTAAGCATTCAGAAAAAACTGTAATCACAGCTACCAGAGTTTGATTGCAACCCTGGACACACTGCAGAATATCTCATATATATAACAAAACTCAAATAAAATGCCATAGTATAGTACATCATAAAAGTTGTAAAAAAGAAATAGTATAGTATGTTCATAAAAACGTCTAGTATTGTATGTCAAAAAAAAGATTTTATAAAGTCGAAAAACCAAACATTGTATAGTATGTCGAAAGAATCATGAAAAAGTCATAGTATAATATGTCGATAAAAACGTCTAGTATAGTTTGTTAATAAAAGTCATGGTATAGTACGTCATAAAAGTTGTAAAAAAGAAATGGTATAGTATGTTCATAAAAACGTCTAGTATTGTATGTCAAAAAAAAAGTCAGAAAATAAGAGCACCTCAGTAGCTCAATGGGTAGGGTGTGTACCATTAAGTCCTTCTCCTAGTCACAACTTCCACGGTTTGATTCCAACCCTAAACACACTGCTGAATCTCTTATATATATAAACAATGTTAAATAAAATGCCTGAAGAATACCTTTTTGAAATATTTCATTGTATAGTATGTCGATAAAAGTTATAAAAATGTCATACTATACTATGTCGATAAAAACGTCTACTATAGTATGTCATACTATACTATGACTGTCATAATATAGTATGTATTAAAAGTTATAAAAAAGGCATTGTATAGTATGTTGAAAAAAGTCATAAAAATGTCATAGTATAGTATGTCGATAAAAACGTCTAGTATAGTATGTCAAAAAAGTCATAGTATAGTATGTCATAAAAAAAGTCATACTCTAGTATATCGAAAAAGTCATAGAATAGTATGTTGATAAAAGTTATAAAAACATCATAGTATAGTATGAGGAAAAAAGGCATAGCATAGTATGTTGAAAAAAAGTCATAAAAATGTCATAGTCTAGTATGTTGATAAAAAGATTTTATAAAGTCATAGTATTTGTATGTTGAAAAACCAAACATTGTATAGTATGTCGAAAGAATCATGAAAAAGTCATAGTATACTATGTTGATAAAACCGTCTAGTATAGTATGTTGAAAAAAAACATAAAAATGTCCTGGTATAGTATGTTGAAAAAAGTCATAAAAATGTCATAGTATAGTATGTCGAAAAAAACGTCTAGTATAGTATGTCAAAAAAGTCATAGTATAGTATGTCATAAAAAAGTCATACTCTAGTATATCGAAAAAGTCATAGAATAGTATGTCGATAAAAGTTAATTTAAACATCATAGTATAGTATGAGGAAAAAAGTCATAGCATAGTATGTCGAAAAAAAAGATTTTAAAAAGTCATAGTATAATATGTCATAAACAGTTCTAAAAATGTCATAGTATATAGTATGTTGAAAAAAGACATAAAAATGTCATAGTATAGTATGTTGATAAAAAGGTCTAGTATAGTATGTCATACTATACTATGAATGTCATAGTATAGTATGTCATAAAAGTTATAAAAAAAGTCATAGTATAGTATGTTCATAAAAACGTCTAGTATGGTATGTCGAAAAAAGGCATAGTATAGTATGTTGAAAAAAAGTCATAAAAATGTCATAGTATAGTATGTCGATAAAAACGTCTAGTATAGTATGTCAAAAAAGTCATAGTATAGTATGTCATAAAAAAAGTCATACTCTAGTTAGTATATCGAAAAAGTCATAGAATAGTATGTCGATAAAAGTTATAAAAACATCATAGTATAGTATGAGGAAAAAAGTCATAGCATAGTATGTCGAAAAAAAAGATTTTAAAAAGTCATAGTATAATATGTCATAAACAGTTCTAAAAATGTCATAGTATATAGTATGTCAAAAAAGTCATAAAAAGCCATAGTATAGTATGTCAAAAAAATTATAAAAAAGTCATAGTATAGTATGTTGAAAAAAGTCATAAAAATGTCATAGTATACTATGTTGATAAAACCGTCTAGTATAGTATGTCGAAAAAAACCATAAAAATGTCCTGGTATAGTATGTTGAAAAAAGTCATAAAAAAGCCATAGTATAGTATGTCAAAAAAATTATAAAAAAGGCACAGTATAGTATGTTGAAAAAAGTCATAAAAATGTCATAGTCTAGTATGTTGATAAAAACGTCTAGTATAGTATGTCAAAAAAGTCATAAAAAGCCATAGTATAGTATGTCAAAAAAATTATAAAAAAGTCATAGTATAGTATGTTGAAAAAAGTCATAAAAATGTCATATTATAGTATGTCGAAAAAAGTCATAGTATAGTATGTCCATACAATCGTCTATAATATGTCGAAAAAAGTCAGGACATCAGAGCACCCCCGTAGCACAATGGGTAGGTTGTGTACCATTAAGTCTCAATCCTAATCACCGCTGCCAGGGTTAGATTCCAACCTTGGACACACTGCTGAATCTCTTATATGTAAATAAATGAGTCAAATAAAATGCCTGAAGAATACCTTTTTGAAAAATGTCTTTGTATAGTATGTCAAAAAAAGTCATAGTATAGTATGTCATAAAAGTTATAAAAAAGTCATAGTATAGTATATTCATAAAACGTCTAGTATGGTATGTCGAAAAAAGGTAGTATAGTATGTTGAAAAAAAGTCATAAAAATGTCATAGTCTAGTATGTTGATAAAAACGTCTAGTATAGTATGTCAAAAAAGTCATAAAAAGCCATAGTATAGTATGTCAAAAAAATTATAAAAAAGTCATAGTATAGTATGTTGAAAAAAGTCATAAAAATGTCATATTATAGTATGTCGAAAAAAGTCATAGTATAGTATGTCCATACAATCGTCTATAATATGTCGAAAAAGTCAGGACATCAGAGCACCCCGTAGCACAATGGGTAGGTTGTGTACCATTAAGTCTCAATCCTAATCACCGCTGCCAGGGTTAGATTCCAACCTTGGACACACTGCTGAATCTCTTATATGTAAATAAATGAGTCAAATAAAATGCCTGAAGAATACCTTTTTGAAAAATGTCTTTGTATAGTATGTCAAAAAAAGTCATAGTATAGTATGTTAAAATGTTATAAAAATGTCATAGTATAGTATGTCAATAAAAACGTCTAGTATAGTATGTCCAAAAAGTCATAAAAAGCCATAGTATAGTATGTCGAAAAAATCATAAAAAAGTCATAGTATAGTATGTCATACAAAGTTATCAAAAAGTCATAGTATAGTATGCTGAAAAAAGTCATAAAAATGTCATAGTATACTATGTTGATAAAACCGTCTAGTATAGTATGTCAAAAAAGTCATAGTATTGTATGTCGAAAAAAAGATTTTATAAAGTCATAGTATTGTATGTTGAAAAACCAAACATTGTATAGTATGTCGAAAGAATCATGAAAAAGTCATAGTATAATTTGTCGATAAAAACGTCTAGTATAGTTTGTTAATAAAAGTCATGGTATAGTACGTCATAAAAGTTGTAAAAAAGAAATGGTATAGTATGTTCATAAAAACGTCTAGTATAGTATGTCAAAAAAGTCATAAAAAGTCATAGTATAGTATGTCAAAAAAATTATAAAAAAGTCATAGTATAGTATATTCATAAAACGTCTAGTATGGTATGTCGAAAAAAGGTAGTATAGTATGTTGAAAAAAAGTCATAAAAATGTCATAGTCTAGTATGTTGATAAAAACGTCTAGTATAGTATGTCAAAAAAGTCATAAAAAGCCATAGTATAGTATGTCAAAAAAATTATAAAAAAGTCATAGTATAGTATGTTGAAAAAAGTCATAAAAATGTCATATTATAGTATGTCGAAAAAAGTCATAGTATAGTATGTCCATACAATCGTCTATAATATGTCGAAAAAAGTCAGGACATCAGAGCACCCCCGTAGCACAATGGGTAGGTTGTGTACCATTAAGTCTCAATCCTAATCACCGCTGCCAGGGTTAGATTCCAACCTTGGACACACTGCTGAATCTCTTATATGTAAATAAATGAGTCAAATAAAATGCCTGAAGAATACCTTTTTGAAAAATGTCTTTGTATAGTATGTCAAAAAAAGTCATAGTATAGTATGTTAAAATGTTATAAAAATGTCATAGTATAGTATGTCAATAAAAACGTCTAGTATAGTATGTCCAAAAAGTCATAAAAAGCCATAGTATAGTATGTCGAAAAAATCATAAAAAAGTCATAGTATAGTATGTCATACAAAGTTATAAAAAAGTCATAGTATAGTATGCTGAAAAAAGTCATAAAAATGTCATAGTATACTATGTTGATAAAACCGTCTAGTATAGTATGTCAAAAAAGTCATAGTATTGTATGTCGAAAAAAAGATTTTATAAAGTCATAGTATTGTATGTTGAAAAACCAAACATTGTATAGTATGTCGAAAGAATCATGAAAAAGTCATAGTATAATTTGTCGATAAAAACGTCTAGTATAGTTTGTTAATAAAAGTCATGGTATAGTACGTCATAAAAGTTGTAAAAAAGAAATGGTATAGTATGTTCATAAAAACGTCTAGTATAGTATGTCAAAAAAGTCATAAAAAGTCATAGTATAGTATGTTAAAAAAATTATAAAAAAGTCATAGTATAGTATGTTGAAAAAAGTCATAAAAAAGTCATAGTATAGTATGTCCATACAATCGTCTATAATATGTCGAAAAAAGTCAGGACATCAGAGCACCCCCGTAGCACAATAGGTAGGTTGTGTACCATTAAGTCTCAATCCTAATCACCGCTGCCAGGGTTAGATTCCAACCTTGGACACACTGCTGAATCTCTTATATGTAAATAAATGAGTCAAATAAAATGCCTGAAGAATACCTTTTTGAAAAATGTCTTTGTATAGTATGTCAAAAAAAGTCATAGTATAGTATGTTAAAATGTTATAAAAATGTCATAGTATAGTATGTCAATAAAAACGTCTAGTATAGTATGTCAAAAAAGTCATAAAAAGCCATAGTATAGTATGTCGAAAAAATCATAAAAAAGTCATAGTATAGTATGTCATACAAAGTTATAAAAAAGTCATAGTATAGTATGTTGAAAAAAGTCATAAAAATGTCATAGTATACTATGTTGATAAAACCGTCTAGTATAGTATGTCAAAAAAGTCATAGTATGGCATGTCGAAAAAAAGATTTTATAAAGTCATAGTATTGTATGTCGAAAAACCAAACATTGTATAGTATGTCGAAAGAATCATGAAAAAGTCATAGTATAATATGTCGATAAAAACGTCTAGTATAGTTTGTTAAAAAAAGTCATGGTATAGTACGTCATAAAAGTTGTAAAAAAGAAATGGTATAGTATGTTCATAAAAACGTCTAGTATAGTATGTCGAAAAAAGTCAGAAAATAAGAGCAGCTCAGTAGCTCAATGGGTAGGGTGTGTACCATTAAGTCCCTCTCCTAATCACAGCTGCCACGGTTCAATTCCAAACCTAAACACACTGTTGAATCTCTTATATATATATATAAACAACGTCAAATAAAATGCCTGAAGAATACCTTTTTGAAATATTTCATTGTATAGTATGTCGATAAAAGTTATAAAAATGTCATAGTATACTATGTCGATAAAAACGTCTAGTATAGAATGTCAAAAAAGTCATAGTATTGTATGTCGAAAAAACAAACATTGTATAGTATGCTGAAAAAAAGATTTAAAAAAGTCATAGTATAGTATGTTGAAAAAAGTCATAAAAATGTCATAGTATACTATGTCGATAAAAACGTCTAGTATAGTATAGTATAGTCATAAAAATATAAATAAATAAATAGTTATATGACTGTCATAATATAGTATGTATTCAAGTTATAAAAAAGTCATAGTATAGTATGTTCATAAAAATGTCTAGTATGTAAAAAAAAGGCATAGTATAGTATGTTGAAAAAAGTCATAAAAATGTCATAGTATACTATGTCGATAAAAACATCTAGTATGTCAAAAACGTCTAGTATGTCAAAAAAAGGCATAGTATAGTATGTTAAAAAAAGACATAAAAATGTCAGTCTAGTATGTCGATAAAAACGTCTAGTATAGTATGTCAAAAAAGTCATAAAAAGCCTAGTATAGTATGTCAAAAAAATTATAAAAAAGTCATAGTATACTATGTTGAAAAAAGTCATAAAAATGTCATAGTATACTATGTTGATAAAACAGTCTAGTATAGTATGTCGAAAAAAGTCATAAAAATGTCATAGTATAGTATGTCGAAAAAATTCATAGTATAGTATGTCAAAAAAATTATAAAAAAGTCATAGTATACTATGTTGAAAAAAGTCATAAAAATGTCATAGTATACTATGTTGATGAAACCGTCTAGTATAGTATGTCGAAAAAAAACCATAAAAATGTCCTGGTAAAGTATGTTGAAAAAAGTCATAAAAATGTCATATTATAGTATGTCGAAAAAAGTCATAGTATAGTATGTCCATACAATCGTCTACAATATATCGAAAAAAGTCAGGACATCAGAGCACCCCCGTAGCTCAATGGGTAGGTTGTGTACCATTAAGTCTCAATCCTAATCACAGCTGCCAGGGTTAGATTCTAACCTTGGAAAACACTGCTGAATCTCTTATATGTAAATAAATGAGTCAAATAAAATGCCTGAAGAATACCTTTTTGAAAAATGTCATTGTATAGTATGTCAAAAAAAGTCATAGTATAGTATGTCAAAAAAAGTCATAGTATAGTATGTTAAAATGTTATAAAAAAGTCTTAGTATAGTATGTCAATAAAAACGTCTTGTATGGTATGTCGAAAAAAGATTTTAAAAAGTCATAGCATAGTATGTCGATAAAAACGTCTTGTATGGTATGTCGAAAAAAAGATTTTAAAAAGTCATAGTATGGTAAGTCGAAAAAATCATAAAAAAGTCAAAGTATCGTATGTTGAAAAAAAGTCATAAAATTGTCATAGTATAGTATGTCGATAAAAAGGTCTAGTATAGTATGTCAAAAAAGCCATAAAAAGCCATAGTATAGTATGTCGAAAAAATCATAAAAAAGTCATAGTATAGTATGTCATACAAAGTTACAAAAAAGTCATAGTATAGTATGTTGAAAAAAGTCATAAAAATGTCATAGTATAATATGTTGATAAAACCGTCTAGTATAGTATGTCGAAAAAAGTCATAGTATAGTATGTCCATAAAATCGTCTATAATATGTCGAAAAAAGTCAGGACATCAGAGCACCCCCGTAGCTCAATGGGTAGGTTGTGTACCATTTTAAAAAGTCATAGTATAGTATGTCATAAACAGTTCTAAAAACATCATAGTATAGTATGTTAAAAAAGTCAAAAAAAGTCATAGTATAGTATGTTGAAAAAAGTTATAGTATGTCATAATAGTTATAAAAAAGTCAAAGTATAGTATGTTGAGAAAAGTCATAAAAATGTTATATCCTATATCAATAAACGTTATATAAACGTCATAGTATAGTATGTTGAAAATAGTATAGTATGTCATGAAAAGTTATAAAAAAGTCATAGTATAGTATGTCAAAAAAAGTCATAAAAAGTCATAGTATTGTATGTCGACCAAAGTCATAGTATATGTCAAAAAAAAGTCATGATATAGTATGTTGAAAAGTCGTAAAAATGTCATGGTATAGTATGTCAATGAAAACATCTAGTATAATATGTCAAAAAAAGTCATAAAAAGTCATAGTATATGACAATATATATGTCATAAAAGTTATGAAAACGTCATAACGTCAAAGTATGTTGAGAAAAGTCATAAAAATGTTATGGTATAGTATATCAATAAAAGTCATAAAAAGGTCATAGTATAGTATGTCGAAAAAAAGCCCCCCAGTAGCCCCAATGGGTAGGGTTTGATTCCAACCCTGGACACACTGCTGAGTTTCTTATATGTAAATAAAAAAAGTCAAATAAAATGCCTAAAGAATAGCATTTTTAAAAATGTCATTGTATAGTATGTAGATAAAAGTTATAAAAATGTCATAGTATAGTATGTCGAAAAGAAGATTTAAAAAAAGTCATAGTATAGTATGTCGAAAAAAATCATAAAAAAAGTGACAGTATAGTTTGTCGAAAAAAGTCATAGTATGACATACTATATAGTATGTCACAAAAGTTATAAAAAAGTCATAGTATAGTATGTCGAGAAAAGTCATAAAAATGTCATGGTATAGTATATTGATAAAAGTTATGAAAACGTCATAGTATAGTATGTTGCAAAAAATGTCTGGTATAGTATTTAAAAAGCCATAAAAAGTCATAGTGTAGTATGTCGAAAAAAAGATTTAAAAACCTTAAAGGTGACCACACACCGTGCCGATAATCGGCCGTCGGACAGTCTGGCACTTGAGTCTGTTCGGTGTGTTCCGTGCCGTCGTCCGTTCGAGGGACCGTCGGAACTTCATTTTGGCCGATTTGACATGTATAATCGGCCAGGCGGGCACTGCCAGCAGTCTGACTCAAATGACCCATCTAATTGGTAGAGTGCTAACCCGGAAACGGGGAGCGTAATGAGCGTGACTAGAGTCTCTCAAAATCTGAAGAAAATCTTTTTTTTAACTGATCTTTGTTGATCTGAAATGAAGACAGATTCAGCAACTGCATGGCCTATTTCGTGCTTAAAATGTTTTCAGAAACACGTTTCGGTGAACTATTTTAGTACAATATGAGATTGTATTCTGAACAAGCCGCCATGACAGTTTGTCCGGAGAAACCAGACCCACTTGACACGTTCGTCCAATCAGCTGTCGGTTTTTATTTTTGGGTGACAATACAGATTAGCGCCGCCTGCTGTTATGGAGACGTATTACATCTTGTCGCTTTGGTGTGTTCCGAGGCACATTTTTGACCAATTTGGGGAGGTTGATCAGCCCAACTGCCTTTTCTGCCGACATTTGGCCGTCGGCTCTGTTTGTCTGGGCCTTTGTTTTTCCGACAAAAGCAGTGACCAAGTGTTATTTGTGTCTTCTAGCTCAGTTTAGCTGCAGACTGTTGTACGTCCCGCTGTTGGAATCCTCTACAGTGAAATACAGTCACATTTTTACACCGTTTAGCTAACATCAATGGGCCTCATTCACCAACCGTTCTTACGAAGAAATGTGTTCTTAAACCCTTCTTACGCACTTTTTACGAAGATTCTGGCATTCACTAATGTTTTCTTAACTTGGATTTGTTCTTAGCTAAGAACAAAATCTACGAACACTGAAAAGCACTCTTACGCACATTTGAGTGATGACAATTTGCTCCAAATGATTGGTTACTGCATTTTATTCAATTCTACAGTCATTTACAATGATAATATTGTACTGTAATGTATTTCTGATCATTTGTTGAAAAAAAAATCATATTATGCAAAAAAAAACACTAACATCAGCAATTAAACTGATTAAATCCTGCGTTATTTGGTGATTGATCGCTATTTATAGGGCCGAAATGCAGTGGTAAAATGTAACAAAGTACAAATTCTTCATAACTGTACTCAAGTACATTTTTCACGTATCTGTAATGTACTTAAGTAGAATCAATAGTGCATAGCCTACTTTTGACTTTTACTTTGTTACATTTTTCAGCAATTATCTATACTTTCTACTCCACTACATTTCTAAAATGTTCCGTTACATTTTCTGATCAGTTTCCCCCCCCCTTCAAAAACGTCTTCCTGACCGTCACACGTTTGTCTCACCAGTAAAGTTTGGTTGCCGTAGATATATATGGGCACCGCTGATCCGAGCCGGCTCTGGAGCTGCACGAGCCCTGGCGCAGCGCCGCTGACCCTCGGTAATACAACCTCCGGTAAAAGTGAAAATGAAAACGTTTGTTTTTATTATTCCCGTTTTTAAATCATAGTTGCCATCTATTTCTCACCACAGCGTCGTTTACTCCTCCGCCAGGCTTCGTAAGACGCGTTCATATCTTATTTATTTGGCTGGACCTCTTCACATCTCCCCATTTGCGCTGCTTGACACACTTTATTTGCTTACTTGCATGGTTAAAGAAAATTAAATACATCCATGAATAAAACCAACCGCATTCTGATTCTAACAACACATTTCCGTTTTATGCTGGTTAGGATAGGAACTATTACTTTTACTCAAGTAAATATGTCTCTGGATATTTGTACTTTTAAGTACTGAGATTCAGTACTTCCTCCACCGCGGCTCCGACAATCTCAGAAAACCTGTCTCCCAGGAGGTGCACAGGAAGTGTCATGTCCTTATATGGGAATTTGCGGGGCGTTTTCTTATGCTAATTAGGAACAACTGGCACGCGCTTTCAGTTACGAAGACGTGGGATTCATCAATCCTAAGAACACAGATGCGAACAAATCTGCTGTTTAAGAACACGTCATGAATCCGACGTAAACTTTTCTTAGGAACCTTCTTAAGAACATATTTAAGAGAAAACTTAGGAAGATATTGGTGAATGAGGCACAAGGTTACCTGCTGCCAAGGGAAACGTTAGTGTTACAGTTTTTTTTCGATTGCTTAAGCACTATTTTGAAAGCAGGGACCGGTTTTTCAAAACACTACACACAATTAGCACAACCACACACCAAATCAGCACAACACCTCAGACCCTTTACACTCTACACTAATTTATAAAAAAACATTTTGTTATTATGACTTAATTCAGTTTGAACCAGGTACACACTGCTGTTGCTAACCTAAAACACTTTTAGCAATTTTACTTCTTAGTGATTAGAGTATTGTAAATGAAGTACACAGAGAAAGTACAAATATACAATAAGTTCACCAAACACTACACAAGACCAATGCTGCTGACTGAGGAAAATATAATTTATTTCTCTTACAGTAATATACCCAAATCAGTCAAAATGTCAACATGAAGAATCCCAAAAAAACATGTCCCAGTTTTCATACAGGTACTACCGTAATGTGCATAACACTTTTAGCTCAGCAAACAACAGACAAACATAAAATAATGTATCCAGTACAAGTTACAATTGCAGAAAAACAACAACAACAACAACAAAAGATCCGGTCATCAGAATCAGAAAGATCAGAAAATACTAGACATTATCTCTTCGCCTAGCTGGATCTGGCCAGAGAATTTCATCAACATCACAGGCGATATCCTCATTGGCAAGACAACGTGGTAAGAACCATCTTGAATGTCGAATCCATCCTTGCACAGCTGCAAGTCAACCTGTTCACAGTCGTCCTCCATGGCCCGAATGAGGGGTACCTCTCTTCTTCTTCCTCCTCCTAATCTGTGGATTCACCCTCCCTCTTCTTCTGACTCCTTTCATTTTGGTTGAAGGCAAGTGAACTTATCTGCTGCATTTTTATAGTGCTTAAACCTGACTGGTGTGTCTACAATTAAGCAATCATGTGTTTACGCACCTGATGGCTGTATTTCACAGCTTGGCTCATAGTTGTGGTAATTTGACAGTCAGTACTTTGGAATTGCAAGGAAGTGACATCATGATATACTTCTGTGTCTAATGAAGCTCAGCGCAAATTCTTCCAAGACTTCTAAATTACTGCAATCACCACTAATTCTCCCTAAAACTATTCAGCTGTTAAGAGGCGTTCACTTTTCAGTAAACCAACCACAATTGGCCACGAAATTGAAGATCCAATCACAGCATGACATCCTGCTTTAAATGTCTTCTCTCCTTGCTATCAGCTGTCTTTTCAGGTAAACGTGCAACCCTCCTCCTCCCCTTCCACCTCCGGGCATCGTCAACCATTGCAACCTGAGTCCCTTTCCGGCAGACAGGTCCTTCGTTCGGTCTCCGGGTTCCTTCTCCACCATCACCAGTGTCTAGGCTCCATCGGGGGGGGGGGATATGTCTGGCTTCTCTACCCTTTAAATATTTTTAATGATGGAGTCTAATCCCCAAAGATTGTACTTTTCATATTATGCTTATTTACAATACATATTTGAATATCTGCAACAAAGTCTCTCCTGATTGTAATGTATACAAGTGGGTTTAGTGTTTTGCAAATAACTGTGTGTATTGTTTTGCAAAAAGTGTGAGGCTGACATTGTGCTTATAGTGGTGCACATCTGGGCCAACGTGTTGCTCCTTGAGTGTAAGGTTTTGATAACTGTGTAATACTTTTGATTTCAGTTGGTAAGCATTCGGCAAAAACTGTAAGTGGCACCAAAATGAGGCACCGCCGTTTAGGCACTGGTGCCACGTAACATGCGCCATTCACGTGAACAGAAAATTGCGTTGCCTGTATCTTTTACATATTGATATTTTAATTGAACAACACTGTCTATGAAGTCCAAGAAAAGATACATTAAGTGTTGTATCAAGGACAACTAGGCTGAAACAGCTTCTTTAAAGTCTTTTGTTTTTCACTGACTTTGTGGACTGGTGGATATGTGAAACACAATTTCGTTTTTATGTGGTGCATAGAAATGACAAATAAAGGTATGGAGCTAAATCAGGGCCAAATGTTTTGTTAATTTGAAAAAAATATAGTTGAAAAACTAAAGCTTGAAATTGAAAATTTAAGTTTTGGTCAAAATAAAACCATGTATTCAAACTAAAAATAAGTGTACCAATTTTTCTTTCAGTTTGAA
Source organism: Perca flavescens (assembly GCF_004354835.1). Taxonomy (NCBI): domain Eukaryota; kingdom Metazoa; phylum Chordata; class Actinopteri; order Perciformes; family Percidae; genus Perca; species Perca flavescens. The sequence continues at coordinate 21,314,682 of NC_041340.1, forward strand.
TAAAATTTAGATTAAATTCTGGAATTATTTTGAATAAATTATAAATTTTCATTTTTCACTTTTATATTTGTTTTCAGTTCCACATTTCATGTTTTCAGATTCAAAACTTATTTTTTTTACTGCTTCAAATCTTTTTTTTTCGGTTTCAAATCTTTTTTTTTTCGGTTTCAGATCTGTTTTTCACTTTCAGATCATTTTTTTTCGGTTTCAGACTTTAGGCCCTGAGTTTGTGTAGGGGGCGTGGCTTAAACTCAGAGGGGCGTGGCATTATGAGTGACAGCCTATCAAAGAAGGCAGAAGACTCCTCTGTCATGTTGCCTTCAGGAATTGGTGTTACTGTGAGAACTATGACTGAATGCTTTCTATCCACTATACACATGTGATTTTTACTTAACAAACTGATGCCAGTGACAAAGTTCCATTTAAAAAAAATTTTGGACAACACATGGTACCAATTACACTATAAGAGCAATAAACTGTGCCAGATTGTGCAGTTCAGCAGGAACAATGACTTCTCCCACTTCCATGTACAACTTTGAATGTAGCACCACAGTATTCACTCTGCAGTCAGCATAGGCAACCTGCTGGCACAGCCCGCGCAGCCCACAGGTAAGACATGCGAAAGATATTAGCCTTTTTGAATAGATACTTTGGGACATTATCCCTGCAGTGGCATTTTTTTTGTGATTAACACAAAGGGAAAATAGGTGGACAGCTGGACAAAGCTGGCAATCAAGCATCGCTAGCACTAAAGTTAGCATTAAATAACGTTAGCTTCACACTAGCTGGTGTTTTACACTTTTTTGACTTTAACGTGTAGTGGTCTTTGTTAACCTCTGTTTGTCAGAATGACCATAACTCGACAGTGGCTGCAGTGAAGAAGGTCTCTTTTTACAGAGTAGACAAATGACTTTACATTAATGCTCTGGCCTGATAAAGTACGTTTTACCAGGGCCGGTTCTAGCCCTTTGGTTGCCCTAGGCGAGATTGAATTTTAATGAATATATAAACCCCTGGACTGTAATATTTCAGATGTGTTTGAGCAAGATTTCTGCTCATGTTCAAAACTTTGTGCACATTCAAAATAGAGTATATCTCATCTGTGTTCTCTGAGGTTTGGAGGAGTCATAAAATAAAGTGATAATACAATAAGCTATTACAAGAATAAAGTCACTATATTTCAGAAAATAATCCACCTACACCATAGTCTGCTGTGCAGTACGTGATATCTCTGCTGAGACGGTAGATGTCAGACCTTCTGACAGACTCAGAGCCCTGTTCGGGACGCTGGTCTCTGAATGAGACAGTTTAGGGAAGTGGCTGTAGGCTACACTGCTCTACATCGGAGGTGGAAAGACAAAACTACGCAGAAATAGGGACACATCTGCCAGCATGCCCACAGCAGAGTGCGTCCATAGTCCTGGATCCTCTGGCAAAAACTGGTCTGCACTGCTCTGCCTACTTTCCAGTTCCTCATCTCTCATTTCCACACTGTGCTCAGAGCTCCCTGCTGTCTTCACTCCCATCATCCTCAATCACATCTTCTCCATCATCTTTCTCTATGAAGGATACATCTGATATTAACCTCTTATCCTAATTATAACCTAATATAATAAAACACACTAATTTGTTAGTGTTACTTAACACCTTTCAGTCAAAATGGCTAAACATGGTTTGCTTTAATTTTGATATAAGCTCACCTTGTCTCAAATCCAAAGAGGAGGATGAGGGGTCTTTTGCTACTCCACTCCCTGGTGGGACAGTTTCTGAAACTGAGGGCCACGTGTTCCACAATGTTAACATCTGCTTCTACTGAATCTGACATAACTATAATGTTGACATGATATGTATCTACCGATGAGCTACCAAGCTACCTATGACACTGATTAGCCTATTACTGCTAATTATAGACATTATAGCCTATTCATTTAAAATTAAACATGTTTTAAATGAGGCTATTACAATGGTGTGTTGTATGCAAACAGCATTGTTAGTGTTTATGTATTTAGCCTTTACCTCAGATTACATGTATAACCAAATGATCAAGTGCATGTTCTGCTCTTTATAAGGGTTGTCTCAGTCCGTTTTTAGCACTAACAGTCACGGATATATTCAAGGAGTTTAGCACCATGGATTTGGTTTTCTAGTTAGTGCTCACCTTTCTTTGAAAAGAAGTCAGTTACCAATTGTTTCCCCTCATTCTGTTTTCTCTCCTCCCCCTGTCTTTCCTTTCTTTTTGGTAGCCTGATTTGGCTTTCTTTGAGAAAGACATTTCTGCAGCAGAAGTTTGCGCTCCACCAGATGCTCAACTAACAAACAAAATGCGTGCAGATGGACTAAACCATTTGGCGCATTAGCAAAATGTAGTGGGTCAATCAACCAAGTTATTCAGCCAATACACTAAATTTACATTTCATCTGATATGCATTATGAAATGTTATTAGGAAATAAAAATATCCAGGTAAAATCAAATATATTCCAGACTTTTCAAGGGCCCTCTCTCCCCTTGGGCCCTGGTAATCAGTATTGGTTTTACCCCCGGTCCGATGCCCCTGGTGTCTGTGCCGCTGCTCGTCTCTATTTCTCCAGAGAGAGTGGACACAAAGCGACGCACAGGTCTGCTTCAGAGCTCCGTGTGTTTGAGTCTGACCTGAGACGGGAAACGTCGCGTAATGAAAGGTTGACCAGTAAACGTGTGGCTGATGGGGCGCCTTAGGATGATCATGTTTAATAAACACGTTTTATTTCGCTTGTCGTTCTAATTCTATTATTAATGGGAAGTAGACCTAAGGGCGACACGGTGCCCCCAACACATTTGACGCCCTAGGCAGTCGCTTAGGTCGCCTATAGCAATCGCCAGCTCTTAGCAATGTTAGTTATCTATAATTTCTACATGTATAAGGCCCTGTACAGCTGCAGGCAGCCACTGTCGAGTTATGGTCATTCTGACAAACAGAGGTTAACAAAGACCACTACACGTTAAAGTCAAAAAACTTGAGCTGGACACTGAAATTAGTGTAAAAACACCAGCTAGTGTGAAGCTAACATTAGTTAATGCTAACTTTAGTACTAGCGATGCTTCATTTCCAGCTGTCCACCTATTTTCCCTTTATGTGTTAATGACAAAAAAAATGCCACTGCAGGGATAATGTCCCAAAGTATCTACTCAAAAAGGCTAATATCTTTCACATGTCCTACCTGTGGGCTGCGCGGGCTGCGCCAGGAGCGGACACTATGCTGACTGCCGAGTAAATACTGTGCTGCTACATTCAAAGTTGTACATGGAAGTGGGAGAAGTCATTGTTCCTGCTGAACTGCACAATCTGGCACAGTTTATTGCTCTTAGAGTGTAATTGGTACCATGTGTTGTACAAAACAATTTTTTAAATGGAACTTTGTCACTGGCATCAGTTTGTTAAGTAAAAATCACGTGTGTATAGTGGATAGAAAGCATTCAGTCATAGTTCTCACAGTAACACCATTTCCTGAAGGCAACATGACAGAGGAGTCTTCTGCCTTCTTTGTTATGGCGTTTTTCCATTACATGGTACCTGCTCGACTCGCCTCGACTGTACTTGACTCTACTCGCCTCAAAAAAAACAAAAAAAAAACTGATCTGAAAGTGAAACACAGATCTGAAACCGAAAAAAAACCTTTGAAACCGAAAAAAAAGATTTGAAGCCGTAAAAAAAAAATAAGTTTTGAATCTGAAAACATGAAATGTGGAACTGAAAACAAATATAAAAATGAAAAATGAAAATTTATAATTTATTCAAAATAATTCCAGAATTTAATCTTCAATATTCAAACTGAAAGAAAAATTGGCACACTTATTTTTAGTTTGAATACATGGTTTTATTTTTTCCAAGTTTTGACCAAAACTTAAATTTTCAATTTCAAGCTACCCATGCACTATTATAATATACTAACAGTGAAAACAAAATAATACCTACAATGAAACAGCAAGTGAATGAAAAGCAAACTCTACAGACCACCAAAAAAGTATAGTATATACAAGTATATAAAAAAGAAATGAATATCGGGGAACATCAAGGCTTAGAGGATGTTGGACATTCAAAAACCTCAAACAATTGTGCCAATCTTACACCAAATCTGGATCATATGGATGTGATGAAGAGGACTCAGTTGTTAAAAGACAGTTGGAAACAAACCACAAACGGTGGAGACAAAAAAGAAATGTATAGGCGCATAGTGGGACTGGATTCATCTAAAGGAGAGGACGATGCTGATGATGCTGTGCATTCTGACACAGTAAGACAATCATATATACAATATTTAAATACAAAAGAACTTGAAAGCAACAAACAATGTGCATTTTCCATCGTCCTGATGAAAGACAACAGCGAAGTCTTTTTTCCGGAAGTTTATCCAGATTTTAAAACCAAGAAGAAGGAGCCTGTTGCACTCTACACCAAATCCGACCAAACAAAACACAGTGAAGAAATTTTAATTCAACAACTGGATGACTTTCTACGGCATAACGGAGCAAGGGCGGAACGCATTTTAATTTATACACTTAATAGCCCATGTTTAAAAAGGGAAAACGAAAATGTCCTTCCTTGTATGTTTCAGCTTTTACACAAAGCCTATGAATGGCGTGAACATTATGAAGTTTCTACTGATGTAGCATTCACAAAGTTTTGGGGACTAAGTGGTCCAAATTACTTGAAAAATCTCAACTCTTCCATCATCACATGTCCCAGCAGTGATTTTCAATCACATATTGAGACGTGCAAGGACATCCGTTTCAAACTGGATCACAAGAACTTGAAGGAGATTTTTAAGAAAAGTGATATCAACAACACACTGTCACATGTAAAAGACAAGGATAAAAACACACTCCGTGGGGAAATCAGATCTGCTCGAGAAACCCTCGTGAGCCTGGCAGAAAGTTCATTTGGTCTGCGTGAGGATCATTTGGGCCGTGGAAAGCAGAAGATTGAATCTTTCATATTTCTGCCAGCAGTACACGATAAAGTTTGTGAAATATTACAGAAGGAGTGGGAAGAAATGGTCTACAACAGTTCAATGCCACCCATCAGAAAATACTTAACTGAAGAATTCAACAGAGCAGTCGTTCATGTTTTTAGAGAACAGTTAAAGTCGTTTCTGGGGAACAACATCCCCCTGCAGCTTCACCGTATTCCTCTCACGTCACTGAGAAGGAAAGAGTCTGAGGAGGTGGTACGGAGCCAAACTGAATGACAAGGCGAGTTTGAAGGAGATTCTCAACCAAGCAGGGATGTGGCTAAGAGACCTGGAGAAGTGTGGCCTTCCAGGGAAGTATAAGGCCTGGGGCTACCAGCATGCAGTCCTTCCTAGACCTCTGTGGCCACTGCTTATGTACAAGGTTCCCTTGTCAACAGTAGAAGCTTTGGAAATAAAAATCAACAACTTCCCAAAGAGGTGGCTGTCCATATCAGCATCTGGACAATGCGCAAGTTGACAGCTACTGAGTTCCAGGTATGCACTCCAGAGAGCTACTAGCAGTGCAAAGAGTCAATACAGGGACAAAGTGGAGTCTAACTACCAGGGCTCCTACACCAGAATCATGTGGGCTGGACCAAGAAACATCACAGACTACAAAAAGACTGATGGCGACGAGAAGGCCTACAGAGAGGAGGTCAGAGCCCTGACATCTGGGTGACAAGACAACAACCACCATCTCAGCTGATCAGCTGTCTCCAGTGTTCACAGACATTTTCAACACCTCAAGCCAAGTGCCAGCCTGCTTCAAGACCTCAACCATCATCCCTGTTCCCAAGAAGCCAAGGACCACAGGACTTAACGACTTCAGACCCGTCGCCCTGACCTCTGTGGTTATGAAGTCCTTTGAGCGCCTTGTGCTTTCTCACCTCAAAGACATCACTGACCCCCTCCTGGACCCCCTGCAGTTTGCCTACAGGGCCAATAGGTCTGAAGACGATGCAGTCAATTTGGCCCTCCACTACATCCTCCGGCACTTGGACTCCGCAGGAACCTATGCCAGGATCCTGTTTGTGGACTTCAGCTCTGCCTTCAATCCCCTCAGGGCTGTGTTCTTCCCCCTCTGCTCTTCTCCCTGTACACCAACAGTTGCACCTCCAGTCACCAGTCTGTCAAGCTTCTGAAGCTTGCGTACGAGACCTCCCTCATCGGACTCATCTCTGATGGTGACGAGTCCGCCTACAGGTGGGAGGCTGACCACCTGGTGACCTGGTGCAATCAAAACAACCTAGAGCTTAACGCTCTAAAGACAGTGGAGATGGTTGTGGACTTCAGGAAGAACTCAGCCTCACCTGCCCCCATCACCCTCTGTGGCTCCACAATTGACACTGTGGAGTCTTTCCGCTTCCTGGGAACTATCATCTCCCATGACCTCAAGTGGGAGCTGAACATCAGCTCCCTCATCAAGAAAGCCCAACACAGGATTCCCGTGGCAGCTGAAGAAATTCAACCTGCCAAAGACAATGATGGTGCACTTCTACACAGCCATCATTGAGTCCATCCTCACTTCCTCCATCACCATCCTCACCATCTGGTACGCTGCTAGCACAGCCAAGGGCAAGAGCAGACTGCAGCGTGTCATTCGGTCTGCACAGAAGGCGATTGTCTGCAATCTCCCGCCGCTCCAGGACCTATACACCACCAGGACTCTGAAGCGTGCTGGAAAGATTGTGGATGACCCCTCCCACCCCGGGCACAACCTCTTTGAGCCACTCCCCTCTGGCAGGAGGCTGAGGTCCATCAGGACCAAAACCACATGCCACATGAACAGTTTTTTCCCCTCCGCCACTAGCCTTACCAACAAGACCCGCAACCCACCCTGACTCTCTCCACACCCCACCTCTGGCTCTACATGCCACTGTACTTACTCTGCTGTTCCGTTCCTTTTTATTACTGTTTAACTTATTTTTCTTTTCATTTTTCATTCTATTTTTATCTTTATTAATACATACTGTGTGTATATGTTTATACTTATATTGTTTATATTCTTTTTATCCTTCTTATATTTAGAGAATGTGTGACATGCACCAACAACACCATGTCAAATTCCTTGTATGTGTACAAATTGTACTTAGCAATAAAGCCCTTTCTGATTCTGATTCTGATTCAAGGTCCGACGTCATCTTAGATTCAGATTTTGCTTGTGTGTTTTGTGTTTTTTTAATTTTTTTTATTTAATGAGCATTGTTGGAGGTGCCTGAGGTCTAAGATTTTCATTGCCAACAACTGCTTCTGTTATTATTCTGCACAAGACAAATAAAAATGTTGAACCCTGATCTTGAACCCTGAAATCAGATCAAGTTTCTGCTCTTTTCCGTCTATTATGTCCTACCAACACCAACAAACCTCCAAAGGCAGAGACTAACTGAGAATCCCTGCTGTTCGCTGTGTGGGGGACCAGCCAACCAAATTGTCGATATGTAAAATGTTTATGTTATAATAAAATCCTAGACTCATTGTCTTGTACGTGTTAGCTAGGACTTTAATGCTACCATTTAGCTAAGAAATACAAAATTGGTGCAAACTTCTGACTGTATGTCCCGTTGACAGCTTCGTTTCCAGTTAATTCAAAAGAGAAGGAGCATCTTTATTAGTTTTGATCAACTACTGACCAACAATGTAAATTGTTTGACAATTCGGAGAAACAACTGGATGCCATGGTCTGATGTTACAACATATAGATATTTTAATTGAAGAACATTGTCTATAACAGCATTTGCACTTATGAAGTCCAGGAAAAGATACAGAAGTATCAAATCAAGGACAACTAGGCTGAAACAGCTTCTTTCCCTCAGCAGTCAGACTGCTAATCAGACAAGGTGAACTGCAAAACTCCAAATTGTGTTGGTAGACTGCTCCTCTAAAATATTTTAAACTACTAATTTTATTCTATTTTAGGATAATCTTAGTTCATTTAATTGATGCTCATTTTAGCGTAATCTTAGTTCATTCATTAGTGTGTTATTATATGTGCTTAGAACTTTAAAGTCTTTTGTCTTTCACTGACTTTGTGGACTGGTGGATGTGTGAAACACAATTTCGTTTTTATGTGGTGCATAGAAATGACAAATAAAGGAATCTTGTACCCCCTACCCATGCACTATTACATGATTTTTTTGTTTTTGCGTACCCCCTACGTCACATCATGTAAACTTGGGGTTACACATACTCCAGTTCAGGAACTAATGGTCTATACCGTGACAGAACAAGAGTGAAAGATATTTAATTACTGGAATGTGAAATGTCCTTAGTTTGCTTGGTGGTACAGTGGTTAGTGCTATGGCTTTGCATTAAGAAGGTTGAGAGTTCGATCCTGCCTGCAAGCTAAGAATTTGGTCTTTGGCTGCTTTACCTACTGAATCGTCTATCCGTATATGTATGCCGTGACCAGTTCAACACATTGTCCCAACTTGTAAAAACACCAGAGCTAACTGTTCTCTTCACTACGTTGCCGTAGTCAGTATTCAAGAGATCAACACACTTACATATACCAAACATCTCTACTATCACCAACTGTTGAGCAGAGGAGTTGCTCAATATAACTGGCAGTACTGATCTACAGTCAAATCCGCTGTCTGCTCACACCACCAGACTGAGCTCTGGGAAGATAATCTATTTATCTCTAAAAAGAAAAGGGCAATATTTAATATACTAACAGTGAAACAAAAATAATACCTACAATGAAACAGCAAGAGAATGAAAAGCAAACTCTACAGACCACCAAAAAAGTGAAGAAGAAATGAATATCGGGGAACATCAAGGCTTAGAGGATGTTGGACATTCAAAAACCTCAAACAATTGTGCCAATCTTACACAGAATCTGGATCATATGGATGTGATGAAGAGGACTCAGTTGTTAAAAGACAGTTGGAAACAAACCACAAACGGTGGAGACAAAAAAGAAATGTATAGGCGCATAGTGGGACTGGTTTCATCTAAAGGAGAGGACGATGCTGATGATGCTGTGCATTCTGATACAGTAAGACAATCATATATACAATATTTAAATACAAAAGAACTTGAAAGCAACAAACAATGTGCATTTTGCATCGTCCTGATGAAAGACAACAGCAAAGAGTATTTTCCAGAAGTTTATCCAGATTTTAAAACCAAGAACAAGGAGCCTGTGGCACTCGACACCAAATCCAACCAAACAAAACACAGTGAAGAAATTTTAATTCAACAACTGGATGACTTTCTACGGCATAACGGAGCAAGGGCGGAACGCATTTTAATTTATACACTTAATAGCCCATGTTTAAAAAGGGAAAACGAAAATGTCCTTCCTTGTATGTTTCAGCTTTTACACAAAGCCTATGAATGGCGTGAACATTATGAAGTTTCTACTGATGTAGCATTCACAAAGTTTTGGGGACTAAGTGGTCCAAATTACTTGAAAAATCTCAACTCTTCCATCATCACATGTCCCAGCAGTGATTTTCAATCACATATTGAGACGTGCAAGGACATCCGTTTCAAACTGGATCACAAGAACTTGAAGGAGATTTTTAAGAAAAGTGATATCAACAACACACTGTCACATGTAAAAGACAAGGATAAAAACACACTCCGTGGGAAAATCAGATCTGCTCGAGAAACCCTCGTGAGCCTGGCAGAAAGTTCATTTGGTCTGCGTGAGGATCATTTGGGCCGTGGAAAGCAGAAGATTGAATCTTTCATATTTCTGCCAGCAGTACACGATAAAGTTTGTGAAATATTACAGAAGGAGTGGGAAGAAATGGTCTACAACAGTTCAATGCCACCCATCAGAAAATACTTAACTGAAGAATTCAACAGAGCAGTCGTTCATGTTTTTAGAGAACAGTTAAAGTCGTTTCTGGGGAACAACGTCCCCCTGCAGCTTCACCGTGTTCCTCTCACGTCACTGAGAAGGAAAGAGTCTGAGGAGGTGGTACGGAGCCAAACTGAATGACAAGGCGAGTTTGAAGGAGATTCTCAACCAAGCAGGGATGTGGCTAAGAGACCTGGAGAAGTGTGGCCTTCCAGGGAAGTATAAGGCCTGGGGCTACCAGCATGCAGTCCTTCCTAGACCTCTGTGGCCACTGCTTATGTACAAGGTTCCCTTGTCAACAGTAGAAGCTTTGGAAATAAAAATCAACAACTTTCCAAAGAGGTGGCTGTCCATATCAGCATCTGGACAATACGCAAGTTGACAGCTACTGAGTTCCAGGTATGCACTCCAGAGAGCTACTAGCAGTGCAAAGAGTCAATACAGGGACAAAGTGGAGTCTAACTACCAGGGCTCCTACACCAGAATCATGTGGGCAGGACCAAGAAACATCACAGACTACAAAAAGACTGATGGCGACGAGAAGGCCTACAGAGAGGAGGTCAGAGCCCTGACATCTGGGTGACAAGACAACAACCACCATCTCAGCTGATCAGCTGTCTCCAGTGTTCACAGACATTTTCAACACCTCAAGCCAAGTGCCAGCCTGCTTCAAGACCTCAACCATCATCCCTGTTCCCAAGAAGCCAAGGACCACAGGACTTAACGACTTCAGACCCGTCGCCCTGACCTCTGTGGTTATGAAGCCATGGTCTGATGTTACAACATATAGATATTTTAATTGAAGAATATTGTCTATAACAGCGTTTGCACTTATGAAGTCCAGGAAAAGATACAGAAGTATCAAATCAAGGACAACTAGGCTGAAACAGCTTCTTTCCCTCAGCAATCAGACTGCTAATCAGACAAGGTGAACTGCAAAACTCCAAATTGTGTTGGTAGACTGCTCCTCTAAAATATTTTAAACTACTAATTTTATTCTATTTTAGGATAATCTTAGTTCATTTAATTGATGCTCATTTTAGCGTAATCTTAGTTCATTCATTAGTGTGTTATTATATGTGCTTAGAACTTTAAAGTCTTTTGTCTTTCACTGACTTTGTGGACTGGTGGATGTGTGAAACACAATTTCGTTTTTATGTGGTGCATAGAAATGACAAATAAAGGAATCTTGTACCCCCTACCCATGCACTATTACATGATTTTTTTGTTTTTGCGTACCCCCTACGTCACATCATGTAAACTTGGGGTTACACATACTCCAGTTCAGGAACTAATGGTCTATACCGTGACAGAACAAGAGTGAAAGATATTTAATTACTGGAATGTGAAATGTCCTCAGTTTGCTTGGTGGTACAGTGGTTAGTGCTATGGCTTTGCATTAAGAAGGTTGAGAGTTCGATCCTGCCTGCAAGCTAAGAATTTGGTCTTTGGCTGCTTTACCTACTGAATCGTCTATCGTATATGTATGCCGTGACCAGTTCAACACATTGTCCCAACTTGTAAAAACACCAGAGCTAACTGTTCTCTTCACTACGTTGCCGTAGTCAGTATTCAAGAGATCAACACACTTACATATACCAAACATCTCTACTATCACCAACTGTTGAGCAGAGGAGTTGCTCAATATAACTGGCAGTACTGATCTACAGTCAAATCCGCTGTCTGCTCACACCACCAGACTGAGCTCTGGGAAGATAATCTATTTATCTCTAAAAAGAAAAGGGCAATATTTAATATACTAACAGTGAAACAAAATAATACCTACAATGAAACAGCAAGTGAATGAAAAGCAAACTCTACAGACCACCAAAAAAGTATAGTATATACAAGTATATAAAAAAGAAATGAATATCGGGGAACATCAAGGCTTAGAGGATGTTGGACATTCAAAAACCTCAAACAATTGTGCCAATCTTACACCAAATCTGGATCATATGGATGTGATGAAGAGGATTCAGTTGTTAAAAGACAGTTGGAAACAAACCACAAACGGTGGAGACAAAAAAGAAATGTATAGGCGCATAGTGGGACTGGTTTCATCTAAAGGAGAGGACGATGCTGATGATGCTGTGCATTCTAATACAGTAAGACAATCATATATACAATATTTAAATACAAAAGAACTTGAAAGCCACAAACAATGTGCATTTTGCATCGTCCAGATGAAAGACAACAGCAAAGAGTATTTTCCAGAAGTTTATCCAGATTTTAAAACCAAGAACAAGGAGCCTGTGGCACCCGACACCAAATCCAACCAAACAAAACACAGTGAAGAAATTTTAATTCAACAACTGGATGACTTTCTACGGCATAACGGAGCAAGGGTGGAACGCATTTTAATTTATACACTTAATAGCCCATGTTTAAAAAGGAAAACGAAAATGTCCTTCCTTGTATGTTTCAGCTTTTACACAAAGCCTATGAATGGCGTGAACATTATGAAGTTTCTACTGATGTAGCATTCACAAAGTTTTGGGGACTAAGTGGTCCAAATTACTTGAAAAATCTCAACTCTTCCATCATCACATGTCCCAGCAGTGATTTTCAATCACATATTGAGGCGATGCAAGGACATCCGTTTCAAACTGGATCACAAGAACTTGAAGGAGATTTTTAAGAAAAGTGATATCAACAACACACTGTCACATGTAAAAGACAAGGATAAAAACACACTCCGTGGGGAAATCAGATCTGCTCGAGAAACCCTCGTGAGCCTGGCAGAAAGTTCATTTGGTCTGCGTGAGGATCATTTGGGCCGTGGAAAGCAGAAGATTGAATCTTTCATATTTCTGCCAGCAGTACACGATAAAGTTTGTGAAATATTACAGAAGGAGTGGGAAGAAATGGTCTACAACAGTTCAATGCCACCCATCAGAAAATACTTAACTGAAGAATTCAACAGAGCAGTCGTTCATGTTTTTAGAGAACAGTTAAAGTCGTTTCTGGGGAACAACATCCCCCTGCAGCTTCACCGTATTCCTCTCACGTCACTGAGAAGGAAAGAGTCTGAGGAGGTGGTACGGAGCCAAACTGAATGACAAGGCGAGTTTGAAGGAGATTCTCAACCAAGCAGGGATGTGGCTAAGAGACCTGGAGAAGTGTGGCGTTCCAGGGAAGTATAAGGCCTGGGGCTACCAGCATGCAGTCCTTCCTAGACCTCTGCGGCCACTGCTTATGTACAAGGTTCCCATGTCAACAGTAGAAGCTTTGGAAATAAAAATCAACAACTTCCCAAAGAGGTGGCTGTCCATATCAGCATCTGGACAATGCGCAAGTTGACCGCTACTGAGTTCCAGGTATGCACTCCAGAGAGCTACTAGCAGTGCAAAGAGTCAATACAGGGACAAAGTGGAGTCTAACTACCAGGGCTCCTACACCAGAATCATGTGGGCTGGACCAAGAAACATCACAGACTACAAAAAGACTGATGGCGACGAGAAGGCCTACAGAGAGGAGGTCAGAGCCCTGACATCTGGGTGACAAGACAACAACCACCATCTCAGCTGATCAGCTGTCTCCAGTGTTCACAGACATTTTCAACACCTCAAGCCAAGTGCCAGCCTGCTTCAAGACCTCAACCATCATCCCTGTTCCGATGAAGCCAAGGACCACAGGACTTAACGACTTCAGACCCGTCGCCCTGACCTCTGTGGTTATGAAGCCATGGTCTGATGTTACAACATATAGATATTTTAATTGAAGAACATTGTCTATAACAGCGATTGCACTTATGAAGTCCAGGAAAAGATACAGAAGTATCAAATCAAGGACAACTAGGCTGAAACAGCTTCTTTCCCTCAGCAATCAGACTGCTAATCAGACAAGGTGAACTGCAAAACTCCAAATTGTGTTGGTAGACTGCTCCTCTAAAATAATTTAAACTACTAATTTTATTCTATTTTAGGATAATCTTAGTTCATTTAATTGATGCTCATTTTAGCGTAATCTTAGTTCTGTGGGGAATGTGACATACATAATTCACCTTATTTGTTAAGTGTGGTTCTACACACTGTTGATTATTAACGCAGCACCTTGTTCTTAATATGGTTCTACATGCAGTGATAAACGTAATACATATACATGTAATTTACTGTCCTTAGTCACTTCATGTAATTATGACTGTTCAGGGACGGCGGCCCCTTTAAATGTTCTGAATGCGTGATGACGTCAGACGCTACGGGGGTTTGTTGTTGGTCAGCGCCTTTTTTCCTGGTTGAGTTGTTGTCTTGCTAAAAAATAAACGACACACGCACTTGTGTGCTCAACGTGAGAAATTGCCTCTTGTAAATATACTTCAATTTCCACACTGGTGACCCCGACATTAGTCTGCTGGATGGATCCAGAGACACGAAACGGTCATGACCACTAACGCTGTTACCCTGAAACTCCCCGAATTCTGGGAATCGTCGGCATCGGCATGGTTCGCCCAGACTGAAGCGCAGTTTGCTCTGCGTGAGATCACCGCGGACACAACAAAGTACTACTACGTTGTGTCGGCTCTCGGAAATTCAACGGCATCTAGAGTGGTGAGCCTTCTGAAAACTCCTCCGGCAACTGAGAAGTATACGACGCTCAAAGCCCACCTGTTGAAAACGTTTGAACTGTCGGACGCTGAGAGAGCCAGCAGGCTTTTCTCCCTTCAAGGACTGGGTGACAGCAAACCGTCTGAGCTCATGGACCGTATGCTGGATCTCTTGGGTGAGCGCAGACCAGATTTTCTGTTCATCCAGCTTTTCCTGCGTCAGCTGCCTTCCCAAGTGAGAGCTGCACTAGCCAACACCACAATCACTGACTGTCGGAGACTGGCTGAAGAAGCTGATAAATTTTTCCTGGCAAGTCAGGGAAGTTGTGTGGCCGCGCTTTTTCCCGCGCACATCGCTCCTCCGACGCCAGACGACTCCACCCTTCTCGCTGCAACAACTTCTCGTCGGCAGCAGTCTTCTGCCCCCCAACTGTCTTCAGGCTTGTATTTTTACCATGCAAAGTTTAGAACCAAGGCTAACAAATGCCGTTCGCCATGCAGTTTCAGCGGGTCGGGAAACGCCCGGGCCGGCGCTCAGTAATGGCCATGGGCGTCGGCCGCGTTGGCAGGCTGCTTTTCATCCGTGACAGCATCTCCGGACGGCGTTTTCTGTGCGACACGGGAGCACAGAGAAGCGTCCTACCTGCTTCCCGTTTGGACATGTTGACCGGCAGCCACGGCCCCCCTATGGAAGCTGCTAATGGTAGCCCCATCCGCACATACGGGACGAGGTACGTTGAATTGTGTTTCGAAGGACAGCGGTTTGGCTCGGACTTTGTTACAGCGAAAGTTGCCATTCCCCTCCTTGGCTCCGATTTTTTGTGTGCACATGGGCTGTTAGTGGATGTAAAGAACCGCCGTTTGATCGACACCGTCACGTTCTGTTCTTATACTTGCACGCTCAGCGGGGCTGACTCCATAAGACTGTCTAGAATGCTCTCAGCCTCAGATGTTTTCCACCGTCTGCTTGCCGGTTTCCCAGGCCTCACTCGGCCCACTTTCTCTGCATCTGCTGTGAAGCATGGTGTGGAGCACCATCTCACCACTACTGGTCCGCCTGTTTACGCCCGTGCTCGGCGCCTCGACCCAACCAAGCTTGCCGTGGCTAAGGCTGAGTTCGCGAATATGGAACACCTGGGCATAATCCGCCGATCCAACAGCCCGTGGGCGTCGCCCCTCCACCTCGTACCCAAACCTGGTGGCGGCTGGCGCCCCTGTGGGGACTACGGGCGGCTTAATGAGGCAACGACACCTGATCGCTACCCAGTCCCGAACATACAGGATTTTTCAGCGCATCTGGCTGGTAAGGTGATTTTTTCCAAAGTGGACCTCGTCCGGGGATATCATCAGGTGCCTGTACACCCACTGGATGTTCCCAAAACGGCAGTGATCACGCCGTTTGGTCTTTTTTTGAGTTCCTGCGCATGCCGTTCGCCTTAAAAACGCAGCTCAATCTTTTCAACGCCTCATGGACTCTGTTTTGCGGGACCTGCCTTTTCTTTTTGTGTACTTGGATGACATCCTGGTGGCGAGCACGTCCACGTCTCAGCACCTGGCACACCTCCGCACACTGTTTGAGCGGCTTAGCCAACATGGGCTGATTGTCAACCCTGCCAAGTGCCAGTTTGGTCTCTCCACCATTGACTTCCTGGGACACAGAGTCACTAAGGACGGTGCAGTTCCTCTCCCATCAAAGGTGTAGGCGGTGACACATTTCCCACGCCCGCTCACTGTCAAATCCCTGCAAGAGTTCCTCGGCATGGTGAATTTTTACCACCGCTTCATCCCTTGAGCCGCTCAGCTCATGCAGCCCTTGCACGAGGCCTTGAAAGGTAAACCCAAACACGCTGTGGACTGGACTGAGAGCAGGGACAAGGCTTTTGCTGCCACTAAGGCAGCCCTGGCGGATGCCACCATGCTGGCGCATCCTTCTCCTACGGCCTCCATCGCCATCACCTCAGACGCCTCAGACTACGCTGTTGGTGCTGTCTACGAGCAGTGGGTGGACGGGGCCTGGCAGCCACTGGCTTTCTTCAGCCGCCAGTTGCGCCCCAGTGAGCGAAAGTAGAGCACCTTCGACCGGGAGCTGCTGGGTTTCTACCTCGCCATCAGACACTTTCGTTCCCTGCTGGAAGGTCGACACTTCACTGCTCTTGTGGACCACAAGCCGCTGACTTTTGCTATGGCAAAGGTGGCTGAGCCATGGTCCGCCCGCCAGCAACGTCATCTGTCCTACATTTCAGAGTTCACTACGGACTTGCAGCATGTTGCCGGTAAGGACAACCACGTGGCGGACTGCCTTTCGCGGGCTGTGGCAGGAGCAGTCCATCTTGGTTTGGATTACACCCGCATGGCAACGGATCAAACTACGGACCCGGACGTGCAACGCCTGAGGACCTCGACTACGGGGCTGCAGGTCAAGGACGTAGTTTTTGGCGATGCCGGCGCCACACTCCTGTGTGACGTCTCCACAGGCAGTCCTCGGCCACTTGTTCCCACGGGATGGAGACGACAAGTTTTTGATGCCGTCCATGGTCTCTCCCACCCGGGTTCGAAAGCCTCACAGAGACTGGTTGCAGCAAAGTTTGTTTGGCACGGTCTCAAGAAGGATGTTAGGGACTGGGCTAACACCTGTGTTGAGTGCCAACGGGCCAAAGTACACCGCCACACTAAAGCCCCGTTGGAGTTTTCCCGGTTCCGGAGAGACGCTTTGACCATGTCAATGTGGACCTGGTTGGTCCCCTACCCTCCTCCCATGGGTTCACATACCTGTTAACCATGGTTGACAGGACCACCCGCTGGCCTGAGGCTGTGCCACTGACATCAGTGGCGTCTGTCGACATGACACGGGCATTTATCAGCACCTGGGTTGCCCGTTTCGGCACTCCTTCGGACATATCCTCTGACCGTGGTGCGCAGTTCACGTCTGAGCTGTGGAACGCTGTTGCACAGAGCCTCGGAGTGAACCTCCACCGCACGACCGCATATCACCCGCAGGCTAATGGGCTCTGTGAACGTTTTCACAGGTCGATGAAGGCTGCCCTGCAGGCCAGCCTTAAAGACAGCAACTGGGTCGACAAGCTCCCATGGGTGATGCTGGGCATCAGGACTGCGCCGAAGGAGGACCTTCAATCCTCTTCCGCGGAGCTTGTTTATGGACAGCCGCTGCGGGTTCAGGGGATTTTGTCCCTAGCACCACGGTTCCTTGGTCTGCTACACTCCAGCGGTCTACTCTACTGGACAATGCAAGGCTTTTCGCACCTGTCCCCACTTCCCGTCACGACCACCCTCAGTCATACGTCCCCGCCGGGCTTCAGACGGCCGACTATGTTTTCATTCGCCAAGATGCCCACAGGGGACCGCTACGCCCGCCCTACGAGGGCCCATTCCGCGTTCTGGAGTTGGGGGACAAACATTTTGTGGTGGACAGGGGCGGTAAACCGGAGCGCCTCTCCATTGACCGCCTCAAACCAGCTCACTTGGACGTGGCCAGGCCAATCGACCTGGCTCGGCCCCCACGACGCGGACGGCCTCCGGACCTGTCCCCACCCCCTGTTTCCCCCTCTCCCGGGCCTCTCACACTACATGCCCCGCACCCGTGTCAGGACGGGGAGATGGCTTCAGTGGGGCCTCCCTGACCTCCGGTGCAGCGCAGGTTGTGGTCGGTTAATACGGCCACCTCCCCGTTGACTGTCTGGTTATCTTCTGATATGGTGAATTCTGGGGGGACGTGTGTGGGGAATGTGACATGCATAATTCACCTTATTTGTTAAGTGTGGTTCTACACACTGTTGATTATTAACGCAGCACCTTGTTCTTAATATGGTTCTACATGCAGTGATAAACGTAATACATATACATGTAATTTACTGTCCTTAGTCACTTCATGTAATTATGACTGTTCAGGGACGGCGGCCCCTTTAAATGTTCTGAATGCAGACGCTACGGGGGTTTGTTGTTGGTCAGCGCCTTTTTTCCTGGTTGAGTTGTTGTCTTGCTAAAAAATAAACGACACACGCACTTGTGTGCTCAACGTGAGAAATTGCCTCTTGTAAATATACTTATTATATGTGCTTAGAACTTTAAAGTCTTTTGTCTTTCACTGACTTTGTGGACTGGTGGATGTGTGAAACACAATTTCGTTTTCATGTGGTGCATAGAAATGACAAATAAAGGAATCTTGTACCCCCTACCCATGCACTATTACATGAGTTTTTTGTTTTTGCGTACCCCCTACGTCACATCATGTAAACTTGGGGTTACACATACTCCAGTTCAGGAACTAATGGTCTATACCGTGACAGAACAAGAGTGAAAGATATTTAATTACTGGAATGTGAAATGTCCTCAGTTTGCTTGGTGGTACAGTGATTAGTGCTATGGCTTTGCATTAAGAAGGTTGAGAGTTCGATCCTGCCTGCAAGCTAAGAATTTGGTCTTTGGCTGCTTTACCTACTGAATCGTCTATCGTATATGTATGCCGTGACCAGTTCAACACATTGTCCCAACTTGTAAAAACACCAGAGCTAACTGTTCTCTTCACTACGTTGCCGTAGTCAGTATTCAAGAGATCAACACACTTACATATACCAAACATCTCTACTATCACCAACTGTTGAGCAGAGGAGTTGCTCAATATAACTGGCAGTACTGATCTACAGTCAAATCCGCTGTCTGCTCACACCACCAGACTGAGCTCTGGGAAGATAATCTATTTATCTCTAAAAAGAAAAGGGCAATATTTAATATACTAACAGTGAAACAAAATAATACCTACAATGAAACAGCAAGTGAATGAAAAGCAAACTCTACAGACCACCAAAAAAGTATAGTATATACAAGTATATAAAAAAGAAATGAATATCGGGGAACATCAAGGCTTAGAGGATGTTGGACATTCAAAAACCTCAAACAATTGTGCCAATCTTACACCAAATCTGGATCATATGGATGTGATGAAGAGGATTCAGTTGTTAAAAGACAGTTGGAAACAAACCACAAACGGTGGAGACAAAAAAGAAATGTATAGGCGCATAGTGGGACTGGATTCATCTAAAGGAGAGGACAATGCTGATGATGCTGTGCATTCTGATACAGTAAGACAATCATATATACAATATTTAAATACAAAAGAACTTGAAAGCAACAAACAATGTGCATTTTGCATCGTCCAGATGAAAGACAACAGCAAAGAGTATTTTCCAGAAGTTTATCCAGATTTTAAAACCAAGAACAAGGAGCCTGTGGCACCCGACACCAAATCCAACCAAACAAAACACAGTGAAGAAATTTTAATTCAACAACTGGATGACTTTCTACGGCATAACGGAGCAAGGGTGGAACGCATTTTAATTTATACACTTAATAGCCCATGTTTAAAAAGGGAAAACGAAAATGTCCTTCCTTGTATGTTTCAGCTTTTACACAAAGCCTATGAATGGCGTGAACATTATGAAGTTTCTACTGATGTAGCATTCACAAAGTTTTGGGGACTAAGTGGTCCAAATTACTTGAAAAATCTCAACTCTTCCATCATCACATGTCCCAGCAGTGATTTTCAATCACATATTGAGACGTGCAAGGACATCCGTTTCAAACTGGATCACAAGAACCTGAAGGAGATTTTTAAGAAAAGTGATATCAACAACACACTGTCACATGTAAAAGACAAGGATAAAAACACACTCCGTGGGGAAATCAGATCTGCTCGAGAAACCCTCGTGAGCCTGGCAGAAAGTTCATTTGGTCTGCGTGAGGATCATTTGGGCCGTGGAAAGCAGAAGATTGAATCTTTCATATTTCTGCCAGCAGTACACAATAAAGTTTGTGAAAGATTACAGAAGGAGTGGGAAGAAATGGTCTACAACAGTTCAATGCCACCCATCAGAAAATACTTAACTGAAAAATTCAACAGAGCAGTCGTTCATGTTTTTAGAGAACAGTTAAAGTCGTTTCTGGGGAACAACATCCCCCTGCAGCTTCACCGTGTTCCTCTCACTGAGAAGGAAAGAGTCTGAGGAGGTGGTACGGAGCCAAACTGAATGACAAGGCGAGTTTGAAGTAGATTCTCAACCAAGCAGGGATGTGGCTAAGAGACCTGGAGAAGTGTGGCCTTCCAGGGAAGTATAAGGCCTGGGGCTACCAGCATGCAGTCCTTCCTAGACCTCTGCGGCCACTGCTTATGTACAAGGTTCCCTTGTCAACAGTAGAAGCTTTGGAAATAAAAATCAACAACTTCCCAAAGAGGTGGCTGTCCATATCAGCATCTGGACAATGCGCAAGTTGACCGCTACTGAGTTCCAGGTATGCACTCCAGAGAGCTACTAGCAGTGCAAAGAGTCAATACAGGGACAAAGTGGAGTCTAACTACCAGGGCTCCTACACCAGAATCATGTGGGCTGGACCAAGAAACATCACAGACTACAAAAAGACTGATGGCGACGAGAAGGCCTACAGAGAGGTCAGAGCCCTGACATCTGGGTGACAAGACAACAACCACCATCTCAGCTGATCAGCTGTCTCCAGTGTTCACAGACATTTTCAACACCTCAAGCCAAGTGCCAGCCTGCTTCAAGACCTCAACCATCATCCCTGTTCCCAAGAAGCCAAGGACCACAGGACTTAACGACTTCAGACCCGTCGCCCTGACCTCTGTGGTTATGAAGCCATGGTCTGATGTTACAACATATAGATATTTTAATTGAAGAACATTGTCTATAACAGCGTTTGCACTTATGAAGTCCAGGAAAAGATACAGAAGTATCAAATCAAGGACAACTAGGCTGAAACAGCTTCTTTCCCTCAGCAATCAGACTGCTAATCAGACAAGGTGAACTGCAAAACTCCAAATTGTGTTGGTAGACTGCTCCTCTAAAATATTTTAAACTACTAATTTTATTCTATTTTAGGATAATCTTTTTTTGGCTCCACAATTGACACTGTGGAGTCTTTCCGCTTCCTGGGAACTATCATCTCCCATGACTTCAAGTGGGAGCTGAACATCAGCAGCTGCAGCTCAGCGGCAGCTGAAGTAATTCAACCTGCCAAAGACAATGATGCACTTCTACACAGCCATCATTGAGTCCATCCTCACTTCCTCCATCACCATCCTCACCATCTGGCACGCTGCTAGCACAGCCAAGGACAAGAGCAGACTGCAGCGTGTCATTCGGTCTGCAGAGAAGATCAAGTTTCTGCTCTGTTCCGTCTATTATGTCCTACCAACACCAACAAACCTCCAAAGGCAGAGACTAACTGAGAATCCCTGCTGTTCGCTGTGTGGGGGACTAGCCAACCAACAGCACATCTTATCATAATGTTGAACAAGCCTGACAGTCGAGAAATTCAGATGGTGGCATGATCAGGTGCTGGCCGGAGGAAGAGAAAGAACACCAAGCTCCAAGCCAAAGGCCCTCTCCTCATCCGCTTCCTCAGGCCAGGGGAGAAGGCAGGCAAGGAGGCTGGGGATACAGGGATCCTCGCTATGACAAATTACTGGAAAATAGGAGCAGCCTTTCGTCTTGGATTAAAAAAAGAATTTGATCAACTCTTGGCCATTTAAAGATAGATGAGCACTTGATAACTACGTAAAAAGCTTGTATCTCAAAGCACATTGTACATTAAAGTTCTAACAAACAAAAACATTGTCTGTTTCTTTTTTTCAAAAACACTTGCACATAGCTCATTATAAATGTACACATATTTTTATACAGACATAGATTACTCATCAGATGTACAGTCACATGTAATCTGAGCAGGGGCGTAGCACCAGACCCTGGGCCCTATGCATAGGCAGTCCTGATTGGCCCCCATGTTCCTCAACACACACCCCCCCCAAAAAAATAAAATAATCGGGCCTCTGTACACATGAATCTGTAGACCTAGATGTTTATAGGGTAATAACTATTAACTGTAATGCTTAGAGTAGCCTGATAACACACATTTCAAACCTCCTTTGTCAATATTCTCTAGCCTACTTTACTGTGGTTACTCCTACATTTTGTTTATTTTCTCTGTACCTTTACTTGCCAACCTGCATACTATGGTGTCTCTCTGATCATCTGTAAATTTATCTGGCCATAGTCCTGGATCCTCTGGCAAAAACTGGTCTGCACAGCTCTGCCTACTTTCCAGTTCCTCATCTCTAATTTCCACACTGTGGTCAGAGCAACACTCATGCTCCCTGCTGTCTTCACTCCCATCATCCTCAATCAGATGTTCTCTATCATCTTTCTCTATGAAGGATACATTTGATATTAACCTCTTATCCTAATTGTAACCTAATATAATAAAACACACTAAGATGTTAGTGTTACTTAACACCTTTCAGTCAAAATGGCTAAACATGGTGTGCTTTAATTTTGATATTTGCTCACCTTGTCTCAAATCCAAAGAGGAGGCTGAGGGGTCTGTTGTTACTCCACTCCCTGGTGGGACAGTTTCTGAAACTGAGGGCCACGTGTTTCACAATGTTAACATCTGCCTCTACTGAATCTGACATAACTATAATGTTGACATGATATATATCTACCGATGAGCTACCAAGCCTGACACTGATTAGCCTATTATTGCTAATTATAGACATTATAGCATATTAATTTAAAATGAAACATGTTTTAAATTAGGCTATTACAATGGTGTGTTGTATGCAAACAGTATTGTTATTGTAGTTTATTTATTTAGCCTTTCCCTCAGATTACATGTATAACCAAATCATCATTTTAAAGTGTATGTTCTGCTCTTTCAATGGGTTGTCTCAGTCCGTTTTTAGGGCTAACGGTTGAGGAGATATTCAAGCAGTTTAGCACCATGGATTTTGTCTTTTAGTTTGTGCTCACCTCTCTTTGAAAAAAAGTCAGTTACCAATTGTTTCCCCTGATTTTGTTTTCTCCCCTTCTCCTGTCTTTCCTTTCTTTTTTGGTCGCCTGATTTGGCTTTCTTTGAGAAAGAAATTTCTGCAGCAGAAGTTTGCGCTCCACCAGACGCTCAACTGAACTAGCTAACATGAACAAAATGCGTGCAGATGGACTAAACCATTTGGCGCATTAGCAAGGGGTGGGTGAGACCTTAGATAGTCTTTTTTGTATACAAAATGTAGTCAGTCAATCAACTAAGTTAGTCAGCCAACACACTAACTTTTATTTAAATTTTAAATTGAAATAGGAAATGAAAATATCCAGGTAAAATAAAATATATTCCAGACTTTTCAAGGGCCCTCTCTCCCCTTGGGCCCTGGTAATCAGTATTGGTTTTAACCCCAGTCCGACGCCCCTGAATCTGAGGGAAAAAGCCATATAGCATTGGCAAATTGTCGATATGTAAAACGTTTATGTTATAATAAAATCCTAGACTCATTGTCTTCTACGTTTAGCTAGGACGTTAATGCTACCATTTAGCTAAAAAATACAAAATTGGTGCAAACTTCTGACTGTATGTCCCGTTGACAGCTTCGTTTCCAGTTAATTCAAAAGAGAAGGAGCATCTTTATTAGTTTTGATCAGCTACTGACCAACAATGTAGATTGTTTGACAATTTGGAGAAACAACTGGATTACCATGGTCCTATAGTCTGATGTTACAACATATAGATATTTTAATTGAAGAACATTGTCTATAACAGCGTTTGCACTCATGAAGTCAAGGAAAAGATACAGAAGTATCAAATCAAGGACAACTAGGCTGAAACAGCTTCTTTCCCTCAGCAATCAGACTGCTAATCAGACAAGGTGAACTGCAAAACTCCAAATTGTGTTGGTAGACTGCTCCTCTAAAATATTTTAAACTACTAATTTTATTCTATTTTAGGATAATCTTAGTTCATTTAATTGGTGCTTATTTTAGCGTAATCTTAGTTCATTCATTAGGTGTTATTATATGTGCTTAGAACTTAAAAGTCTTTTGTCTTTCACTGACTTTGTGGACTGGTGGATGTGTGAAAAACAATTTTGTTTTTATTTGGTGCATAGAAATGACAAATAAAGGAATATTGTACCCCCTACCCATGCACTATTATATAATTTTTTTGTTTTTGCGTACCCCCTACGTCACATCATGTAAACTTGGGGTTACAGTATTCCAGTTCAGGAGCTAATGGTCTATACCGTGACAGAACAAGAGTGAAAGATATTTAACGACTGTTAAATGTCTGTAGTTTGTTTGGTGGTACAGTGGTTAGTGCTATGGCTTTGCATTAAGAAGGTTGAGAATTCAATCCTGCCTGCAAGATAAGAATTTGGTCTTTGGCTGCTTTACCTACTGAATCGTCTATCGTATATGTATGCCGTGACCAGTTCAACACATTGTCCCAACTTGTAAAAACACCAGAGCTAACTGTTCTCTTCACTACTTTGCTGTAGTCAGTATTCAAGAGATCAACACACTTACATATACCAAACATCTCTACTATCACCAACTGTTGAGCAGTGGAGTTGCTCAATATAACTGGCAGTACTGATCTACAGTCAAATCCGCTGTCTGCTCACACCACCAGACTGAGCTCTGGGAAGATAATCTATTTATCTCTAAAAAGAAAAGGGCAATATTTAATATACTAACAGTGAAACAAAATAATACCTACGATGAAACAGCAAGTGAATGAAAAGCAAACTCTACAGACCACCAAAAAAGTGAAGAAGAAATGAATATCGGGGAACATCAAGGCTTAGAGGATGTTGGACATTCAAAAACCTCAAACAATTGTGCCAATTTTACACTGAATCTGGATCATATGGATGTGATGAAGAGGACTCAGTTGTTAAAAGACAGTTGGAAACAAACCACAAACGGTGGAGACAAAAAAGAAATGTATAGGCGCATAGTGGGACTGGTTTCATCTAAAGGAGAGGACGATGTCCTGTGACTCGACAACTGTCCCAGGACAGTCATCGAGTCAAAGGACAGTGTCAGGGAGTCACAGGACATTATAAAGGACATGGAGTCACAGGACAGTGTCCAGGAGAGTGTCTGACTGTCCCGGGACAGTCATGGGAGTCACAGGACTGTGTACAGGACTGCGTCTGACTGTCCCGGGACAGTCATGGAGTCACAGGACAGTGTCTGAGAGTCACAGGACAGTGTACAGGACAGTGTCTGACTGTCCCGGGACAGTCATGGAAGTCACAGGACACTACTAACAGGACAGGACAGTTTTTGCTGCCACTACTGCTGCTGCAGGTACCATACCATACAGATGTAACGAAAGCACTCAACACTTGGTGGAGCTGTCTGCCCAACAAAGAAAGAGAGAAGAGGATGGTAAATTATAATCTGCACATGGCAACATAAAACCCAGAGACAGCGTCGAGCTGAAGGGGGCAGCTACACTCTGTGGAGTACAGTTGGCTTAATATAACAGTTGTTTTAATTGAAAATGTAGAACAAATTGAACAGAGCTTTGCAGGAAGTTCACATTTTACTTCTACTAAGTAGGCATTCACTAGAGAGTACACATTTATTTCCACATACAACCTTTTATGGTCACTTTGCTTTGCAGTGTTCATGATACACGCCTTATTCTCCTCCTGGGTATCACAAGTAAGGTGATGTCTTTTAACCCATACATGGCCCCATAAACTGGCCTGTCAGAGGCTGCTTGGCCACATCACTACTGAGGTGTAAGGAGGCTACTGTTCCTACTACACTCTACCTCTGAGAATAGTTTTCGACAGCTTATATAACATGTCAGCTGAACGGGGGAGACATTGTGTGTGTGTGTGTGTGTGTGTGTGTGTGTGTGTGTGTGTGTGTTTCAGTACATACAATATCAGTGTTTTAGAGGTTTGAAGGTGTTGGCAGGGGCAAGGAGTCGGGTCAGAGTGTCGGGACCTATCTGTCGTATCTGGTTGCCTTTGAGGTCCATGTGATGTTACAAGTGCACCTGCATGTATGTATGTGTGTACGTACAGTATGTGCCATAATGTACTGTACCACGTGTGTTCAGGTGTGTGGGGTTTCTCAGTGTTGTAGCAGGGGTCAGTAGCCTATGTCAGATCCCTCAAAAGGGACAAATAGCTGATAATTATAAGACTATAAAGGACATGTGGTGTTATTTGAAACCCCCACCCCCCCTTTCCTTTAATTTCTTATATCAGGACTCACCGTGGTGCGTTATTGCTTGCTTTTGAACCCTGTTATGTCCCTGAAAAGAGATCTGTACTTTAGATTCAACAGTTTTTAATGCTGATGCGTCTGCTTGCTGACCATTTTATAGCTTTTCTTTTCAACTGTCATTCCTAGACATAGAGTTTGTTGCGTCTCCAACAATGTGGCTGACAGACACAAAGCCAACCACCCTCTCTGAACTAAACGTTGTTCCTTTGTAGAGCTTTTGTTTGCTTTCTCCCCGTTTCTTGTTCCTGTTCTTGTTATTTCCTATCATCTCTTTTATCTATTTCTATCTTCTTTTACTCTTCTTTTTTCCCAGCACAGTGATGGAAACGATTGCAGGTATCCATAGCAACATGTTTGCAGTGTGTGTGTGTGTGTGTGTGTGTGTGTGTGTGTGTGTGTGTGTGATCTGGGTGTGTAGCCTCTTGTCCGAGAGACAACGTGGTAATTACCGGAGCTTACCTCGGCGCTAATTAACCGTCGCCGTGGTAATTGGAAGGGTCAAGTGAGCAGGACGATTGGCTCACCTTCCTGCATCATCCACCACCCTCTCCCCTACCATCCCTCGCTCCTTTTCTCCTCCACTGACAACTTCGCTACTCCACCTTCACCCCTGTATCTCACCCTCCTTCCCGCCTGTCCTCCCCTCCTCTCCTTCGCCCTTTATCCTTTTTATACCTTCCTCTGAGCCTTCTCGCAGTCACTTCATCAACAACAGGACCATTGCTATCATCTTTCTCTGACTTCTTGGTGTTGTTGTTTTGGATGGGAGCAGTATCACAACATCTTTGGCTACCATTCCTAAAAAGTCACCCCTCCCTCCCTCACCCGCTCCACCTGATTGGGCAGACAGACAGCTGGCTGACAACCAGGGGTGGAGCTTTTGACCTTCACAGCCTCCAGGAGTCCACAGCAGCATCTGATTAACTTACCTAGAATAGTGTGTGCCTTTAGAAGGCAGCGGTAAACAGTGTGTTTGTACTCTTAAACATGAAAAATGGCTCAACTGTGCTTTATTTCTGCTGTCAAATCCAAATATATTTCTTTAATGTTTTTCCGAATTAAGCTCAACAAGCTACATTTATAAACTGGATTTGGTTGCACATTTGGTGCATACATGCAGAAATATATAATTCACAGTAAGTAGTATACATGCAGTTTAGAATAAGTAGGAAATAGTCAGTTGTGCTAATCCAACCACTGCTATTTAGAAAGTCATTCAGATTGTTAGCATAACATTTTGAAATTTTAGATTTTTTGTGAAACATTTTGATGAAATGTCAGGTCAGAGATATAGATATAGATATAGATATATATACACTACCGGTCAAAAGTTTGGGGTCAATTCCATTATAGACAGAATACCAGCTGCCAGATCAGTTGCATTGTTTTTTTAACCAGGGCAGCAGTTTTCAGATTACATTATGTGCTTACATAATTGCAAAAGGGTTCTCCAATGTTTTCTCATTTAGCCTTGTAAAATGATATCAGATTAGTAAACAGAATGGGCCTTTGGAACATTGGATGAATGGTTGCTGATAATGGGCAATGTAGATATTGCATTAAAGATCAGCCACTTCTTTCTACAACAGTCGAGAACCCTTTTGCAATTATGTAAAAACATAATGTAATCTGAAAACTGCTGCACTGATTAAAAAAACAATGCAACTGATCTCAGCTGGTATTCTGTCTGGAATGGAGTGCAATGAAAATTTCTAAGTGACCCAAAACTTTTGATCGGTAGTGTATATATATATATATATATATATATATATATAACGGGTCAAATATTAACAAGCATTAGATTTGTCAGTTGGTGCAACAGTTACACCAGACAGTTACTGGGTTTAAATATTTTGCAGACACTAAAATCTATGTAAAAACTAGTATTTGTTGTGCAATCTGTTTTGATTTTGTGATGCATAAATCTGCACTTAGCAAACACTTCACACTCACATAGACCAACTCTTTATAAGTTTGAGGTAATGTGATCTGAAATCAGGTGACTTGGGGACAAACTTAATATTTTAATCATGTGTCTATAGATAGTAGGCCTGGAATGACTTAGTCCCTCACCTCTGGCACTACATCTGCCACTGCTGGCCTGGGATTTAATCCTGTCAGAGCGATCTGTCCTCCTGTTTCTCCTCCTCGACCTGTATTTCATTTAATTTTCCTGTATTTGAATGAAAAAAACAAATTGGTTTATTCTTGTTTAAAAGACAATAATTGTTACTCCAAAGGGAAAACGGGAATATCAAAACATTTCCATGCAGTAGCAGTAGCAGATTGTTGTCGTTTGAAACCTCGACATACACAATTCACTATACAGTATATACCTTAAAAAATATGCCTATCCTGAATCGACTGTCCATGTCTTTCCTCCTTTCTGGCAAAGAACTGAAGGTGGCCAAGGTGTCTGCTACTTTCTACGCATCACCCACCTCTTCTATCCTATCCCCTCTATCACTCCTTGGGGTTTCAAAATTCTCCTCATCTTTCTTGTTCTCCTGGCTCATGAAAAGAAATCCATCTGCCCTTTAGGGGAATGAGTAAAAAATAGTCTTGCAGCTTAAATCAGACAGAAGAATGGATAGAGATCCTTAGGAAAGAAGAAAAAGGTGGATAGTGGAAAGTAAAGTGTTCACTGGAGTCCCGAGGTGAGGAAGCATTGAAACGTTTGGTGGTGAACCGTCGACATTACATATTGACGGAGAGGGAGAAAGGGAGGAAAGTAAAGGTGTCAACGGTGTGGTGAAAGAGAGGTCAGGGTAGATTGTTAGATTCAGATAGAATAGAGGACAGAGTGAAAAAGGAGCTGGAGTGGGAGAAAAAAAAGCAGATTGATGAGGAAGAGGATGGACAGAGTGAGCGATGAGAGAGCTGGAAGAGGAGAGATAACGTGAGATGTGGGTTTGACATCATTACCGTCAGCAGGGCTTGTGTTTACCGCTCGGCTCCTGTTTACGGAGGAACTCATACTGAGAGGACACCTGGTGAGCTGTCAACACACACACACACACACACACACACACACACGCTCAGAGCAGCCGTCACAGTGGTGCTCTCTGTGGTGCTGAACCCAACATGAAGAAGCCCAGCGCGGAACGGAACGGGGCAGGCCTCCTCCTCTGCTCTCCTTATGGAGAGGCTCCTGTCAGAGGGGGGGACCAGGGTGGAGGGGAGAGGATCTATATTTAACCACTCTCTTCATTGTTTATTAATGAGCGGGTGTTTAGTCAGACCTGGGGTGCTGTTTAATGTATGATGACAACGTAGCTCTCCGGGGACCTTTCCCATACTCCTCGTCCCGCGTTTTACATAACCGACACAGATTTGGGGAAGGGTGGGGGTTAGTTGGGCAGGTTGGCCATGGGTGGAGGGGGGTGTGTAATATATTGTGTGTGCGCGCTGACGAGAGGATATCCTCTCCCTTGCTGCTGAGTGGTATACACATGGGGAGGTTTATGAAGGGGCCACGCAGAGGTTCCCATTTCTTTTTTTTATGCTTGGAGCAGTTAAGAAATACAGCTGAGAAGCAGCAGTCTTCTTTTGATATATGGATCCACACATTTAATAAAAAAACTAACTTAATATTATGTACAGCCTTTCCATCGTGGCACATACTGGCATAATCTACTGGCAGATTTGAAATAGTCTTGGCTCACTCCTTAAACCATCACTACAAGAATCTTGCTGTTACATTGCACTAGTGTTCACAAGATGTTATTTCAGATACTTGAGTCCCTACACGTGATTGCCTTTAGAATTGATTTTTGAATTTTAGTAATAACTTTTCAAGCTCAATAAGGCCATATGGCTAGTTATAGCACTGAGTTTTTAACATACAGTGTTCCCCCTTGCTGCTTGAGTCGTGGAGATGATTTCCACCTTTTTATTAAGATTGAGATTCGATGATCTTTGTGGTCACTGCTCTTAAACTCTGGATCTACCTGTAGAGATTAGAACAGCAAAGACATTTTATTCTATTCAATCTTTTAAAAACTCACTTCTACAAAGACACCTTTTAATATTTGTCAATATTGTCGAAGTTACGGATATGGACGAAACCAAGTTACAAGGGGGTTATGTTTTTTTCGTTTTCACAAAGTAAATGTTGTTTAACTTAAGAATCAAGAAGGTTTCAATTTCTTATTGATGGTAATTTTGTGGTGCTGATTTGTCTCAAAATATGAAAAGTAAACCCCAACAACACGCTTTAATTGTTTTGTAAAGCACATTGAAACTCTGTTTTGAAAAATATATAAATAATTCCTTACATTAAAGATACACACACACACACACACACACACACACACACACACACACAAAAACATGCATACAGTACACAGAGGCACACCGATGCTTTGGACGTGCTTGTAGTAGTCTGAACACACAGACAGCGATTGAAGAAATCCTGCTGAGATGTGCATGAGTGACACAGGCTGGTCCTGACAGTTGCCTAGAAGACCTCTCTGGGTGCGGAGCAGAGAAGTGAAAACAAACCAATTTGTTTCCCCATGCCAGGCCAATGAGCATACAGACACACACACATAAACAACCACATGCAGGCACACAGGAGGGGTGAGTCACGAAAACAGAAAAACAGACGAGGTTAAGAAAAGGAAGGGCGATGAGGGAACGATAATAGTCAGGTTGGTGAGGTGGCAGATGATTACGCAGGGGTAAAAAAGAGAGATATACTGCTGGCTTGATTGGAGCATAAATACATAATAATCTAACATAAAGAAGAATTTAATTAACAGTCAAATAATCTGTGCTTTAATACGGCTGTTATTACTATGGGGACATTTAATTTGCATGTGAGACACACACACCAAGCCGATCTACAGTACACCACGAACTAAGAGAGTACTGCAGCGTTCATTAATAATGAAGAAGAGAGAATTTGGAAGACGACAGAACAAATGAATCATACTGGTCCAGAGAACAGTGCAGACAAATGATAGCATTAACACCTGTGTGTGTGTGTGTGTGTGTGTGTGTGTGTGTGTGTGTGTGTGTTCATAGAAAGCTGACAAAATGCCAAAACCACATAACAAATGAGTATCAAACACCTAGAAAGGAGCAAGGCCACTCTCACCTACAGAACAGCTTAAGCTCTTCACAGAGAGAAAGAAGCACACAGAGCGACTAGTTAAGTTTATTTTAAGTAAATTATTTTCTAAACTGACATGTTTAAAAAATTTTAGTTGTCCTCCTGGGTCAGTTATCTTGATAAATATAAATATACATGTATAATAATAATAATAATAATAATAATAATAATAATAATAATAATAATAATAATAATGATTAAATTAGTTATTAAAGTTATTAGTTATTATTAAATTAAAATTAGTTTGGGGTCCCCTGCTGGAGCTGCTCCCCCCTGCGACCCGAAACCGGATAAGCGGATGAAGATGGATGGATGGATGGATGATTAAATTATAATAATTATTATTTGGTAAGACTTTATTTGAAGGAGTGTGCATACGACTGACATGACACTGTCATACCTATGACATGACACCATGAACGTGGAGTCTTTTTGAATGTTCATGACTGAATTAAGTGTCATTCGGTTGATTATGACACTTTTAATGCAAAGTTAGCATTGTTTTGAGATGTTTTTGTCATGACAACTTGACACTAACCTAGACAACATAACATGTCATAAATATATGATGGCAGGCCTAATGATCAAACTTTTAGAAACTATTTAGCTGAATGTGTTAACGTCATTGGTTGGTTTATACATTGGTTGTCATGAGACCATTATAATTGTGTCATGAATATTTGTCCTTGACTCCAAATAAAGTGAAACAGTTTGGACTTGTCATTAAGATGTCATGAAAGTTATAAGACCATTTTGACGACAATGAATACATTACCAGGTGATTTGATGAGTTTTGGACAGATAACGTTAGCTATAGGCTAACATTACTTGTTGCTAAAGTAACTGCTAGCTGTAGTTAGTTGCAGGTTAGCTTAGTTAGCTGTACAGCTGTTCAATTAGGCGACACAGCAAAGGGGAGCAAAGAGCCAAACCTGGAAAGAAAACCATATCAGTAGTGTATCCCCTGTCTTAAAACTGGCCTCTTCTGTTAAGTCTCGGAGGCTGTGTTTGGTACCGGTTGGCCATGTTAATTAAACTCGGTTAAAAGGATGAAGTGATTATCTCTCTGATGCTCGTCTGCCTTTCATAGTAGATACAGTTTCTTCCGATTGCTAAATGACAGTGGGCACAACTGGAGTCACATGTGCAAAACTCAAACTACAGTCTGCACTACCAACAGTCAACTGAGCTAAACAGTTCACATCACCTGCAAAACAGGCTCAGTGCAGCCAAACACTATGCACAAGCCTCACTGAGATAACACACGCTGTCACTCAGAACACACTGAGGGTAAAAACACTAGCATCAAACACCAATACAGAAATTACAAACTTTTTCATCATTACAGTTTGAGCAATTTGAGTGACTTGACACTAAGTGTCACTAAATAGTTTATTTAAGGAAAAAATATAGATTGTATAAGGTAAAAAGAAGAAAATGAAACTCAGCAGTTTTCTTCAATGAAGTATTTTGTCTCTAGTAATTTATGGAATTACTGGGAAAAAAAAACTAAAGGTACATACGTAACAGTACCAAAGAATAGTGTGACTAATCCTGCCTTGCTCCAGCATCATGTGGCAAGTTTTCTTCATCACATTGGATGTCTGCATCATTTCTAAATAAAAATGAATGTGGTGTTTCTATTGCTTTTACCTCCATTACTTTCTGAAAAACAGTAAGAACACAGTTTTACTATAGTAAAGATATAGTGTTTTTCACTTTTTTTATAGCTGTGTACATAACCTCAGACATCTTACCTGAACATGTTGGTATCTTTGCTCTTTTACCTGTTTCTCTCAAACATTACAGTGTATAATTGTTTCATTCTTATTTGGTGTTTTGTATACAAAAAAGTCTTTCTGAGCTTTCTCTACTGTATATGAATACCATATATGTTTGCTAACTAGTCTAAAACAAGACACCTGCTTAGGCTTTCAGCTAAAATTGCAATCAGCAGTGTTTGATAGGCACCAGACTGAAATCTATTCTGTTTTGAATGTGTGGTTAACAGTTTTGACAGCAGTGTGTTAGCATTTGAACAAAGTGCTGTAAATCTACAGTGTTGTGCACGTTGTGGTTAAAGTCATGGGATAAGTGTGTAGATTTTTGAAAACTGTGTTCAAGCAATGAAAAACGAACTAGAGTTTGGTCCACATGAACTGCTGCTGTGCAGACTGGAGTTAGCGTTTTGAACATGTGACTCCAGTTGTGCCCACTGTCGTTTAGCAATCGAAAAAAACTGTAAGATCCCAGCTATTACCATTGATATATGACTATGCTAATTTTGCTTATTACATTTGATGCACCTGCAGTTTGGGCGACAACTTTTTGGCCTGGTTGTATTTCTGTTAGTTTCCTGTTTCACTAGTTATTCCTAAATCTTAAGGGTGATAAATAGTATTTGGTGGCCACCTTAGTATGAATATTTTGTAGGTGTGATAAAAGTTACTTTTTTGTTTTCTCTGTTTACATCTGTGTGTGTGTGTGTGTGTGTGTGTGTGTGTGTGTTTGCATAGTTTTGTTACTGTTAATTTACCCAAATGCCCAGTGTTTGAACTCCTGCGTCTGTTTACACATGTTCATTGGTGTGTGTGTGTGTGTAATCACTCTGTGCTCCAAGTATTCCAGTCTGCATTATTTAAGGCGGGGCATTATTATTTGTCTTTATATAACAGCTGCCCTAAACAGCACACATGCATCCCTCATGTGTGTGTGTGTGTGTGTGTGTGTGTGTGTGTGTGTGTGTGTGTGTGTGTGTGTGTGTGTGTGTGTGTGTGTGTGTGCTGTACGGGAAAGCCCTTTTCCACCCACATCTGCTGCTGCAGTCTGTTAGCGAGAGCTGAGTCTTCACACACACACACACACACACACACACACACACACACACACACACACACACACACACACATACAAACATGCACGCACACGCACACGCACACGCACACGCACACACACACACACACACACACACACACACACACACACACACACACGCGCGCTACAACTGCCGCCTTGAATAATGAAACATGACCCTCTTGATATGGCTTCATAAATATTACATCAATAATCTGACATTAATGGGTTTTCCTTCCATGTAATCCTGCCCTCTTATTTGTTCAAAGCAGCCACACAAACAAACACTCCTGGAAAGTCAGAACCTCGTGAGTCGCACTTCCTGCAGTATAAGACCTATAGAGAGCAATATTACAGACTGTTTACCAAACGTACTTGTTTACAGTGCATGTGTTCCGCATCAGTGTACTTCATAAATCACACTCTATGTAGAGCATCGGGCCAAAATAATACACGTTTGATGTTTTACCTGCTATCTTCCGCCTATAGGTGTTGTTGTTTGCTCTGATGTCTCACTGTGATCTCAGGCCTAACAGCTGTTACAGCATGGGGGAAGCCCTTTGTACATCTGTACTTGTGTGTGTTTGCTTTTGTAATGAGGCTGCTAGTTTCTGGGGAAAGCCCAAGGGCTAACCTCCACCCACTCACTGTTTCTGGATACCTCTCTGTGCATCACTGTGTCTCCCTCTCTATGTGTGTGTGTGTGTGTGTGTGTGTGTGTGTGTGTGTGTATGTGCGTTCTTTCAGAGGTTATTTTTACCCTATCCAAACAGATCGGCCTCTGGATTTTGCACTTTCTCTCAGTCTTTCTTTTTCTTTCTTTGCCCTTATCTTAAAGTGTTTATCAGTTGTATGTTTTCACTCCTTCTCACCACTGTAATCTACAACCCAAGGGCACAGACAAGGATCGAGTTCTGTTGTCTTCCTGTGGAGCTAAAGTATTATGGGTGAGAGCTGAAGTGTGTGTGTGTGTGTGTGTGTGTTTCAAAAAATGGTTGGGATAAGGCTATTGAGATGTCCCATTTCAATTTGACTGTAAGGTCAAAATTTCACTTTGTCCAATACTTTAGTTACAGTTTTTTTCGATTGCTAAACGACAGTGGGCACAACTGGAGTCACATGTGCAAAACTCTAACTACAGTCTGCACAGCAGCAGTTCATGTGGACCAAACTCTAGTTCATTTTTTTCATTGCTTGAACACAGTTTTCAAAACTCTACACACTTATCCCATGACTTTAACCACAACGTGTACAACACTGGAGATTTACAGCGCTTTGTTCAAATGCTAACACACTGCTGTCAAAACTGTTAACCACACATTCAAACACTGCTGATTGCAATTTTAGCTGAAAGCCTAAGCAGGTGTCTTGTTTTAGACTAGTTAGCAAACATATATGGTATATATAGAGAAACATGTAAAAGAGCAGAGATACCAGCATGTTCAGGTAAGATGTCTGAGGTTATGTACACAGCTATAAAAAAAGTGAAAAACACTATATATTTACAATAGTAAAACTGCGTTCTTACTGTTTTTCAGAAAGTAATGGAGGTGAAAGCAATAGAAACACCACATTCATTTTTATTTAGACATCCAATGTGATGAAGAAAACTTGCCACATGATGCTGGAGAGAGGCAGGATTAGTCACACTATTCTTTGGTACTGTTATGTACCTTTAGTTTTTTTCCCCAAGTAATTCCATAAATTACTAGAGACAAAATACTATATTGAAGAAAACTGCTGTTTTTAATTCCTTCTTGTTTCCCTTATGTAAAAATTGGTATGTTATACAATCTATATTTTTTCCTTAAATAAACTATTGAGTAGTGTCAAGTCACTCAAATTGTTCAAACTGTAAAGATGAAAAAGTTTGTAATTTCTGTATTGGTGTTTGACACTAGTGTTTTTACCCTCAGTGTGTTCTGAGTGACAGTGTGTGTTATTTCAGTGAGGCTTGTGCATAGTGTTTGGCTGCACTGAGCCTGTTTTGAGACGTGTGTTAAGAGTTGTGCTGCTTTGAATAAGTTTTGCAGGTGATGTGAACTGTTTAGCTCAAGTGACTGTTGGTAGTGCAGACTGTAGTTTGAGTTTTGCACATGTGACTCCAGTTGTGCCCACTGTCATTTAGCAATCGGAAAAAACTGTAATGACCAAATATCAGCGAAACAGAGAGCTACTAGTAAAGCTAGAGACTAGTCTTGTTTAAATCAAATTTCAAGTGTCTTTTAGTGCAAACCATTCAGTAAAGAACATTAGTTGAGCTATGAAGTATGAGAATCATGCAACATGTTTGCACTGCTGTATTGTTTAATGTATACCAAGAAATGCTACGGCTTACTGACTGCTTCGAAACAAAGAAACAGCTTTGAGCCCTGCTTTATTTTATATTTGTTTCCACAATGATTGAGTTTGACGGCACTGAAATTTACCAACTCTTACTCTATTAATTTGATTACATGAATCTATGTGAGACTTCAGGAATTTATTGCTTGTTCTCTTTATAAAGGAGAAGGCACTCATACCAGAAAACTACCAATGCCAAAAAACTCACAAAAAAGACATCAACAAATGTTTTTTCCAAATGAACATTGCCTTTTAAAAGACCCTTGAAGCTCTTATCACGAAAAATACCAGTTGTGGACCAAATAATACGAATACTTTTCTGACACCGTCTCAACAAATATTTTAACCTACTCAGTGTTTCTTTTCTGCTGTATTGCACAGATGTCCGTGTCATCACTTATTAATTTCTTCTATATCATCCCCTGTAATCCTATTTTCACAATCGTATCCAGTGTGTGAGGCTGTTCTGCTGTGAAGTTGACCAGTGTGCTGAAACTAACAGAACTGCAACTTCATCCAACTTGCATCAAAAACATGACACAAGAATCAGCATGTCAATGTGCAATGTGACACCCACTCTGTAAAATGCCAGAGGAAACCCCATGGAGAAGCAGTACAACGCCATGTCATATGACAGTGTTCACACCATTTGTTTCTGAATTTATTCTCACCATTGTTGACTAATCAGCCATGTGCCTGTGTGTGGAGTGATAAAGAGAGAGAGTGTGTGTGTTTGTGTGTGTGTGTGTGTGTGTGTGTGTGTGTGTGTGTGTGTGTGTGGGTGAAGTAATAAGTAGAGTCTGTAAGTAGCAGTGTTGTGGGAGGAAAGGTACTGGCTGTTATTGGATGTAGAGTGGGAGGCAGGCAGGCAGAAGCAGGGCTCCCCTGGTTACTGTTGCTCTGTGGGTGGCTACCGGCAACCAGGCTCTCCTCTCTCCTCATGACACTGTCGCTAGGCTGAGGGGGCGATGGACGGGACTACCTCTCTCGTTCTCTCGCTCTCTCTGTGTCTTCAACTCATACTCCACGCCCCTTTCCTGTTGTCCTTTCTTTTCATATTCTTCTCTTCTTTTCCACCAACACGATCTTATACTTTCTTCCGACATCAGTTCCTGCATCTTGCGGTCCCTCTGCTCTGTTTCTTTATGGGTTTTTCTCAGTGTCTCTCCCACGCTGGCCCCCGACCCTCTGGTTTTGAATGGAGGTTTCTGAACTCCGCAGTGGTCTAAGGAAAGACCTTTTCTCCACCCACCTGGCTGAACCCCCTGCTCTCTTTTACCTGTCGCTTTGTTGTATATTCAGTTTTTTTCCACCTGCTAGCTTTCTTTTTTATATCGATCCCACCACTCACTGACAGCCACAGCCATATCAATCCCACCACTCACTGACAGCCACAGCTCCCAAATACTTCAGTATGCATTGTAATATCACTGACTTTTCTAATTTTCTTACCTATTCTCATGTTTCTTTCTCCTTGCTTTGTTTCATCCATCACTTTGTGCGTCATTGCTTTATGCCTGTTTTCACTGAGTTTTGTGTTGCTATCTTTATTGCTGTGTCTGTGGTCAGCTGTTCTTAGTGCTACACAGCTGATGTCAGATTGGATAGTCTCAAAGCAATATCGCAGTAATCTCTTAAAGGCCCAGAGGCTTTAAAGTCCACATGTTGTCTCATCTCACGCCTCGTACTCCGTTACCTCCCTCCTTCTCACCTTTAGAAAGAAAGAACATATTACCTCTAAATGGATCTTTTGGTGCGGCGATGCCCTCCTAGCTCTCTTTCTCACACATACACACACACACACACACACACACCGATGCATACATGCGTGCTTACACACTCAAAAAAACGCGCATATACACACACTCACGCTCCTCTGGACGTTGCTCTGCACCCACAATCTTTATGAAGCTGAGAATTATCCCACCATAGGTAATCATATCTTGCCATACCTGGGACTCATACAAATACGCCTTGGCCCGTTGTCTTTTATAATCATTGTTGGGCAAGTTACTTCCAAAATGTAATACATTATAGATTACTAGTTACTGTCATTTGAGAGTAATTAGTTATATTACAATATTACTGTCTCTAAATTGTAATGCTTTACACTACTTTTTTGAGTTACTTTCACCAACATAACAGCAGAAGTTGTTAAAGATATCATCTCTTTCTACGATAATTCAGGAAATGGTGCTCTTGAGTATCTAATTAATTTCATCATTCTGTATGCCAAATTTTATATTCAAAAGCAGAAATTTTCTAATTCATCTCCTAATTTTGTACCTTTGCTCACAGAATTTAAATCTCTACTGAAGTCACATCGTTGTAATCGTCCAAAATGCGTTGTAACTCGCGTTACTGAGATTGTAACGGGTATAATATTACTGAAATTTAATTAGTAATGCATATTACTGCGTTACAGCAAAAAGGAATACATTACTGTAATTGCGTTACTTTTGTAACGCTTTACTCCCAACTATGTTTATAATGTGTATACAATGATCTAATATAGAGGCTACAGGCCAGGCAGTGGGACTATTCAATGACCCAATGCTATTTTCAGTCTCTTGACTGTGTCACATTTTTGTGGTCGACATGAGTGGCGCAGGACGAACAGTGCAACTGTAGCATATTTTCTTCATCTTTCTGTGTGTTTACACCAAGGAATAGCTTCAGAGCACAGAAGCATTAAAACCATGTCTTCATAGCGGGGCGAACAGAAATAGAAGCATGCTATGTCGTTTGATACTAAATGTGCGCTTAGGGTGAGCATGGAAGCAGGATGGGTAGACAGACAGGAGAGAAGGAGCTGCCCCCAAGCTAACACTTATATAACAATATGTCTAGGATATATAGCACACAGAGGATCCATACTGTTGTTGGTCAACAGTAGAGTCATTTAATACAGGCCTGTAGGAGCCTGATGTGCTGATGTGCATATGCATCCCACAATATTTTCCACTGCCTCAAAGTTTAGAAGAAACTTGTGCTGATAACACATCTACGAAAGTTTATATTAGGTACTTGAGTGCCAGAACTGCACCATCTAGGTCTGAGTCACATTCTTAGACTTTCTTTAGGTTCTGAGCTGTCTCTATAGCAACCCCTGTAGGCAGTTGCTGTGCTGTTCCTGCCCCTGGCATCCTTAAGTGTTTGAAGTCATCCCAGAGGTGCTCCGCTGAAAGGGTTAACTCCACCGCTCCCCTGATAGACGTGTTCGTCGGCACACTTATTTGTCTCTTTGATGTTTCCCAGTGAAGGGGTTATCTGGCATCCGGGTCTATCTGGAGGTGTTTGGAGTGAACAAGCGGCGGGCCGCTGTCTGACATTGATGCTAAAGCCAAAAGAATAGGTCAATGTGTCTGCTGGTTTGTAGATGCGCTACACAAACGAAATGCCCACCACTCAGCGCAGCGTGGCGCCCCGGGGTGAAGGGGTGTCAGAAGCCGTTAGCCAAAGAGAGGCAACAGGCGCTGACACCAGTCAGAATGGCAGATGTCCACACGACTAGGCAGGGTGGCAAATGAGGGCACGGGACAGTCCAGAACTGGCTTGTAGAGGCTGTCCCCCCTGGATATGGCAAAAAGCAGACAGAGGCGTTTCTAACATGGGCAGCACGGCTTGACCACTCTTAAATTTAGAGCCACATTAAAGGCTGACAAAATTGATTATGAGCTGATACCGGCAGCGACCTGATGGAGCCGTGTGCATATGTTTGTATTCTTGTATTACTATTTTTGTGAGAACCAAGAGGTTTAGACCTTCTGAGTGGGAACATTTCTGCTTTTAGAGCAGCAGCCTTAATTTCAGTGAAAAATACGCACTAACCCCCACCCCCTCCCCCAACCATCTTGTCGGTGATTGGCTGGAATGTGGTTTGTTGTATTTTGGTGCAGTGTCCCTAGTGGTTGTTTGACGTTTACGACCCCTGTGTTGTCTCCCGAGACCGGGCTTTTTCACAGTGTATTCAGGGGGTAGGCAGCTACTGTATCACATCAAGGAGAGATGCCTACGATTTGAGACAAAAATGAAATTGCGCTGAAACCATGCAGGAACTCATAGTGCACCTTTAAGGTAAAAGGTTTATGTTAGGTTCCTGCTGCGGTTAATGTTGGTGATAGGTAATATGAAGTGAATATAAAGGGTCCTATAAGTATGCTCTGGAATTAACTCGGCAATGTTTCCCCAATGTGCATCATCATTGTAAAGTCTTTTATCAGGACCAGTCAGCACAGCCCCTGTACAGTAACAGGTATTTACATTTTTTAAACCTACTAAGACCGATAAACTCACTCCTCAGCCAATGCCAATCACGATTTTTTACGACAACGATTCCTCAAGAAAGATCACATTATTATGAAATAAAAAAATCATATTGTCTACATTGTCCAGAATTTATAAAATTGACCAATTTATATATGTATTCCTTTTTTTAATCATTTGAATTTACATATTCAGGGTACATTTCCATGGCTTGTAGTTTCAAAGGATACTGTATTGTAAACATAATGTTCTATGAAAGCATTCACTGTTGAAAGCCTTCAGTGATTTATTGGTTGCCGAATTCATCATGGACCATGGCTAACAGGACTTCCATCAATCTGGAATTAATTGAATAGCCTTGAGTGGCAGAACATTTCTTCTAGATTGTTTCTACTGTTCTGTTGTGGAAAAACTAGCGGATATCAGGCAAGATGGGACAAGATAGAAAAGCTTGTTTGTTTGTAACATTGGTGAATGAGGACAGGTATGGGTTTTTGCAGGAGTTCCATACACCTATGAGACAGCTTTGCATTTAATTAGGCACAACGCTCGGCTGTCGGTGGCCCAAGAGCATGAGAGAGAGGTGAATCCTAGAAGTTTTAGCCGCACTTATGTAAGCTCTGATCTGATGTGCTGGCAGGCCCTCTCTGCCTACTTCTCCACACTCCTCAGCTCTTCTCCTTCACTCTCTTCTCTTCCCAGAGATTACCTCGATTACTCTGGCAAGGCATCAGAAGGAAATCAGGGAACATGGAGAAAGAAAGCAAAGAATTACTGTTGCATGACTGAACGTGTGGCTTTATCGTAGCTAGCGGGCAACTGCCATATCCCAGAATCGAGTATACTTTGGTCAAATAAAAGATTCATTTTTAACCTCCTCGTTTTTTCTGGAACACAACAGATGCATGTGAATGCTAAGGACTGACAGCTATATGAGCACAAATGGCAGTTTAGCCATGCAGTTCATGAATAAAGTATCCGTTAAAGATCAAACGTACAGCAAACTTCAGTTCAGCTGACAATCTCTTCAAAGGCCCTGCAGAAGATGACGTTGAGGCAGATACATTATTGTACAGCAACTTCATACCAGATGACATCTCTCATTCCATATTGTTTTCAGTCTTTAATTATAAATCTATACGTGAACCACTTTTTCTTTTTGCCCCACTGTGTTCCTGCGTTTACACACACCAGCATATCATGCGGAGTGATTGGCTCATAAAACATGTCTAATCTGCTAATACTGAATGAAGAAAGCCCATCATCTCTCCAAAACAAGCCTTCCTCTCCCCCCTGCCTTTGTTTTCATCTCTGATGGAAATAGCAACACATGGGCCACTGTGTTTGTCTTTAAGATGGCACACAGCTAATCCTGTATGAAGCTGGAGGGATCTCTTCAGCTACTCTTGTCAGCGTTGATTTGTCAACAACAATCTTTTCATTTCCTCTGTAAGCTGACACCATCATGTCTGTGCGATAATGTGATAGAGGCGAAGCTGGATTGAATCTGAGCGGGGTGCGTTCAAAAACCAGGCTGCCACTCTGCCACCGAACAAGTGGAGCCTTTGTAGGTTTGTGCACTGTGGCTTTAAAAATACAAGCTCAACACTTTAACAAACAAGACAACCAACAAAAACTTGTTGACTTAAATGTTGTTTTTTTGAGGACGCAGGAAGGAAAAAGCATATACATACTGCAGAACAGCCATTTAATCATGCAACTGTTTGAAATAAGGGGACAAGTATTGAAGGTAATTAAAGATTCCAACCATGGTTGCCTGGCTGGTGAATATGGAGCTATGAGCAAAAGAAGCAAACAACAATTAAACCTCAATAGGAACACCCAGCTTAAAGCGAGCAATCATGTCCGAGATGCTGGGCCTAAATGAGGATGTTGTTTTCTCTTTTCTGTTCTGTCAATCTCCGCCAGAAAGCGATTTCCTCCTGAAGAGTGGCGGCCAGGGCTAAAAGCATGTTTTAATAAGCGCACTGACACATCCATCTTTGTTTCTGAGAGATAAGTCACAACGAGCGCAGAGCAAAGCATCCAGGGCTAGCTGGAAGGATGCCCATTGCTGCATATCAGTCGAATGTGCTTCGGCACACATGCACACACAAACGCGCACGTACATTCAAGCACACATGCACACACATACATACAGAAGAGCTGTCACCCTTAAATCCTATTTATCACCAAACCAATGGAATTTTTTCCTTGGAGCCGAAGGTGGTTGGCATGTTCACTTTATGCCTCCTCGGAGATTAGTGAATTCAGCCCTGCTCTGTTCGCACTGTGTCTCCTTTTAAGTCTTCCCTCTCATACTCCCCCTTCCTCTTCTTCTTTACATCATTGCGCTGCATTAAATGTGCTTTTATTTGTTTATTTATTTATTTGTTCTTTTTCATCTAGGGGAAAAAGGAGTGAAGTCTTAGATACCTGGGACTTATAGCTGGCTGGGGCTGGCAGCTGCGCTTGTGATTGAGGAGCGTGACAGAAATGTCCTCATTAGGTATCAACAAATGGCGTGAAGAGAGGCATGTTGCACAGGGGAGAAGAGGAGAGAGGAAAGGAAATAGGAGAGGAAATAGGAGAGAAGAAGAGAGGAGAGAGGAGAGAGGAGAGAGGAGAGGAGAGAGA
This sequence comes from Perca flavescens, assembly GCF_004354835.1. Taxonomy (NCBI): domain Eukaryota; kingdom Metazoa; phylum Chordata; class Actinopteri; order Perciformes; family Percidae; genus Perca; species Perca flavescens. The sequence goes on from NC_041340.1 coordinate 21,358,346, forward strand.
AAAGTTTGCAAGCTTTTGACACTTGGTGCCTTTTATCTGTGCAGCATCTCAGGGTTTAAAGTTATGTGTGCTCTAAAAGATATTCATACACATGCACACGCACGCACATGCAAGAGTTCACTTACTCTCACACACACACACACACACACACACACACACACACACACACACACACACACACACACACACACACACACACACACACACAGTGCATTAGAGTAACTGTCATTATTATACACTATTAAATAAAGAGAAATAATAGAAGCCAGATGAACTTCTGTTCTGCCTAATTATCATGTCTTTGATACCAAATTGTGCAGAAAAAGCGAGTGAGAGAGCAAGCGAGCAATAGAGAGAGAGAGAGAAAGAGAGGGAGAAATTAATGTACAGGGAGGTTCAGACTGGGACTTGGGACTTGGGGAGTGGAACTCGGTGAGAGGAGGATCTTACGCTGCATCCCAATATGGCACCCATAACCCTTCCTTGAAATCAAAGCTCAATTTTAATTACAGAATAAATTGAGACACACACACACACACACAAAGCGATAAGACAGAGACGTACTACAGGGAGGAAAAAAGGTTGTAAGGAAATAAAGGGATGGAAGAAAGGGATAACGGCAGGGGGTAAAGGGGTAGAGGGAACTGTTGCTCAGGGGAAAAACGGCAACAACAAACAAACAACAATCATCTGTTTTATCTCTCCGTCTTTCCTCCACATCTTGTCCTCTGCGTGCATCAAGTGATCTCTGAACTTCGTGCTTCCACGCCAACTCCCCTGTTGCCTTGTTTACATGTTGCCGCTGCCGCGTTCGCAGCACTATGATCATTAACATCATTATATGTCTATGATTTTGCATGTCGAGGCACAAATCAACTTTCCTTCCATGCTTTCTGCTGGTCTAATGATCAGACTAACTTTGAAAGCTTTGTTGAAATGTCTCCACGCTCATTGCCATTAAAGTGCTGTAAAAACACACCTGTTTGTTGTCGATGTGACAAACAGCTTTCACTGTGTGAGTGCGATGCTGCGGGCAGCTGCGCCGCCTGTATGAAAAATGAGATTCACTAATACGAGAGCGAGAGGCAAACAAAACGATGCTGGACACAACAGGAGTGACAGCAGGATGATCAGCAGCGGCTCTCGGAAAAAGCATTGGGCAGTAAACGCAATGTGAATAAGTCAAATAGGGGGAAGACAGAGAGATGAAGATGAGGAGAGAGAAAGAGGAAAAGTCAAAGAGATAGGGGAGAGAGAGAAGATGAGGAAGGGAGAAAGTGGTGGCACAGCTGAGGTTGACACTAATGAGGAGCCTTTGTGATGGGACCTGACAGAGGAGAAGAAAGCAGAATCCCCTGACACCGATGCTCCACAACACTCCTCCACTTAATTGGGAGAGCCAGAGCCCACAACGAGGGTGTGTGTGTGTCAAAAAGAGTGTCTGTCTGTTTTAGGAGGAGTAAGTGAATGTAAGACAAAGTAGACTTATATATGCTCACTTAATTAAGCCTACGTATTGTATGCTGGTGGATACATTTATGTAATAGCGCTAATGTAGGTATTCACAGCTCACTCCGCCTTCTTGGTGGATTTTCACACTTTTGGGTCCAGAATTTCACGCTTTTAGTTGATGTTGGCAAGATAAGCAGCTTTGAGCATTACATGCACGCTGATGGCTTTGAGGTTCACACATCGGATATCTGCCATCTTCTCACATTCTTTAAAAGTGTCAGGAATCCAATGTAAGAAGCCCACCCTTCCGTCTTGCCGTACCCACCAATGTACATGCATACCATACTCATGCATTCACTCCAGCGACAGCACTTACACGCTAGCATGAACTGAGGATTTGCACTTGACGCTGCAGTACAGCACACGTGCACGTGCATGCACTTAAAACTTGCACTTACGTGGACACAAGTGGGGACACTCCCTTGCTCCCTGCGGTGCAGTTTCCATCTTTGACTCTGAATCAATCATTTTTAATTTATCAGAGGGGATTTGTATCATGAAGGCTGATGCCAACTCCAATAAGACGAAAAAAACAACACAACAGCAGTGAAAAAGCCAGAGCAAATCCCTGCTCTGATGCGATTATAACACACAACCAAATCAGGGCTGACTTGAATAGACACAGAACACAAAATCATATTAAGGGAAATTCGATGTGCATGGCATTACATTGCTCTCAATCTCCCCTCTTTTCTCTTTCTGCTCCTCTCTCCCTCATTTTCTCATTGACTTTCTTACTCCATTTGTTCCTGTCCTTCTTTCTATCTGTCATCATCACCATCACCTCCTGATTTTTCAATGCTAGTGACCTGAATAATGTGTTGCCAGTGACTTATACGGTTGCTTCCTCTTCTCTGAGCTGATCCTCTATGTTCTGCCGCCGGTAGTGATTTTGCCATCCACCCTCTCCCTGGGGACAAACTCTGTTAACTGTTCATGTCACAGGTAGCACCCAGGCTTAACAGCAACAGATTGAAGCTGGATACCATATCATTTTCAACAACACCGCAGATATACGGTAACAGATGAAAGGCAATTTCTTAAACACTGTTGAAATGTGGCCACAGCAAAGCTCTTGTACAGTAATGTTTGATTTTAATGTCAAAATAGCTATGCCGCAAGCAGGTATCTTGTGAAAAAAACAACAGCTTTGCAATCAGGAAGAGGTGAGTCAGGGAGAGAAACTGCGAGGCATCGAGAAAGGAGGGTGGGGGGGTGGTACAGTATAGAGAGAGCGAGAGAGAAGAAGCTGAAGAGATGGATAAAGTAGGGTTGTTATGTCAGAGGCAGTCGAGCTGCTCTCATCTTGCCATTATCTCAAGCGCCCTCACATTACCATAATAATGGCTTTTAACCAAATGTAACACTCTCCAAAGCAGCACAGGCAGAATCTGTTTTAACCAAATGTAAAACACTCATCGGCAGGCAGAATCAGAGGGGCTTAACGTTAACATCACTGTAGACAGACGAGTGCCGTGTTGAAGGCATGTGTGGGTTTGAGTGGGAGTTTCAGGCTGAATATAGTCTGCTGATGTAGTCTCGATCATACATATAATGTGCAAAGATCATTTTGTGTGCCACATACACACCCACAGATATACATCCCTGTTTGACTGCTGTAAATATCCTGCAGCAACACATACCAGTTTTTGATGTGTGCATGCGTGTGTGTGTGTGTGTGTGTGTGTGTGTGTGTGTGTGTGTTTGTGTGTTTGTGTAACCATGTTCATGCTACACGTGCTGTATGTGTATATAAGGTGTATAAGTGTGCGTGTGTGCGATTGTGTGAGTCAGAGTTGAGCTCCAGGTCTGGCCAGGTACTCTGCATGTGTTTCCCCCGTCCAGATGGCCTCTCGGCAGGCCTGGGACGGGGCGCATGGTGTCCTCCTGCCCTCCCACCCAGCCACCACAGAAGGTCGACTCGACCCCGCCGCCCGCCTGCCCTGCAATGCCGCCTTCCAGACCAACAGCTCCCTGCCAGAGGAAGAAAAAGAGCCAGAAAATGGTATTGAAAGCCAGTTTGTGCCATATATGTCATTACACAGGTGCATTTGCAATAATGACCTTATGTTAAACTGACCAGAGAAACACACACGGAAATGACACGACTTGTTTAAGCCCTCTTTCTCTTTCTTTCTCTCATACTATATATTTCTGTCTTCCTGTTGTTTCCTCACGTTGCTCCATCTTCTTCCTCCTTGTCTCTCTTTCTTCTGCCATGTCTCTAGTGTTAGAGTTATTGTGCAAGTGTGTGTGTGCAGTGAGAGGTGCCAGGAGAGTGTGGAGACCCACAGATGGTCAGGGTGGTTCCCACTCAGTGAGATCTGGGTCAGAGCCCGCTCTCAGATTAGTGGGCTTCACTCGTGAAGCACCACCCACAGGTTTCTGGGCAGACCTGGATCTGACACAGAGGTTTTGTTTTGTTTTGTTACAGAGCTACACACTCATCCATGATATCATATTGTTTCCGCCAGCTCTTGAAAACAGGCATGTCACCTTTGTGTGCACCTGACTTTTGTATTAGTTCTTATTGTTAGGGCTTACAATTTGAGCATCCACTGTGAGTCTTCCGGGATAGGAGATTTAGCTGTATGCCCAAAATGCACATGTAAATATAAATTTAAATGCTAAGTGCTAAAAGCCTTTTACATGTAGTCATTATCTCATCTGTCCTGGCCTGCAGAGCTAAAACACAATACAGTCCCTTGACAATTATTTTCAATGTCTCTTATGGCAGAAAAACTACAATGCAAAAGCAAAACAAAGGCAACTCTCCAGCCACCACGATGGAATCAACAAACAACAACTCTATGGATACACATGACCGCCAAGGGGTTCCTGAATTTTAAATACAAATGTAGATAATAACTGTAACAACTGAGTAAAAAGTATCCATAATATGTGATTTTCACAGATTTTGTGTGTGCAGAGGGTCAGTTTGGGAGCAGAGGTGCAGCTGGTGGCTCTCTGGATCTGTATTTAGTGTCAACTACTTGATGATACAATTGGGCTAAATTCTGTCTGAATACTGCTAGCAACACGATACATCACATAACACATACACCAGCCAAAATGCTCTTTTTGGCAAATGCTCAGTAGATGCTATAGAACTGGCCAATCACTAATCCATGCTTCATAAGTGGTCATGACAGAACGTATAGAGGGGTAATGGTGTCACAGTGTGTGGAGCAGCATGCCATCACTGATCCTGTCAGCTCTCATTCTTTACAATGATGCTCATGTCCTTCACACACACACACACACACACACACACACACACACACACACACACACACACACACACACTGGTACATGCACTGTTACGTGCACAGACCCACAAAACAAACCAGCCTAATGAATTAATTACAATCATAGCCAGTGTATTTGTGTGTATTGGGTACTAATAGGAAGTGACAGGGGCTGTGGCGATGTCATCACTCCAGGCTTCCTGCCTTTCCCCACTGCCTCCTCCCCCCCCCCCCCCCCCACCCCATCACCCAGTTCAGCTTGACATTTCTATCTTTGTAGTGTGGTCACCTGTCATTCTTTGAGCTGCCTGTTAGCTTATCACTTGTACTGACACAACTGCATGTGCATGAACACACACACACACACACACACACACACACACACACACACACACACACACACACACACACACACACACACACACACACACACACGCACACACACGTTGGCAGCATGCATGTACATGCATGTCTTCTCTCATTTGTAAACAACACAACACTGTGTGACCTATGTGTGTGTACAGTATGTGTATTTATTCATCATGTTATGGAAAGGAAAATGGGGCATCTCCACAAGGTTAACCATTTATTTAAGTGTTTTTCTTTTGCTGGCTTTAAGGTTAAAGTTATGATTACTGTAGGTTAAGGTTATTATAGGCCTACAATGTCCACCACAAGTTTTGTAAGGTAAGATTTGTAAGATTTGTGTACATAAAGGTGCTGGGTTGAGGGGCTCCAATGTACAGCAGAATAAAATGAATAAAGCCTCCACAGCAAATATGTGGCTTCTCACCTCATTCATTATGTAATGGGAGTAACAGCCCTCCTCCCTCTCCTCCCTCTCCTCACCCTCTCTCCACCCCGTCCTTCCCTCAGCCTTCCCCTTCTGTTCACCACCTGTACGGGAACAGATTCTCTCCTCTCTCCACATGACACTTCAATCTGTTCTACAGCAGATAGAAGGATTGAGTGTTGGCATTTTCTTTTTTGAGTCTTATTTTTTAAAATCTATATCTTGTCTCCTGCACGTGGTAGTCAGTGACTGACATGCCTGGACGCCACCTCGGGTCAAATTCAAAAGGTTAAAGGTCTGACATTTGAACACAGAGCCAGCAGGGTTGACGCTCGTATACACGTGATGTCGTTCATAAACACACATGCACATGCCGGCAGCAGGCATTTCTGCATGTTGTGTGTGGTTCTGTGTCATGTGTGTAAGCATCCGTGCATCTGTGTATGTCTGTGACCTTAAGCCCATGGCTCTGCTTACTTCTGTTGGTCCATATTTGACATATGAGCTTGACAAGCTTTGCAGCTTTACTCTACTGTCACTTTTCATATTCGTTATTACCTATTGCAGCTACATATGATCAGTATTGTATAAAGACTGATAATCCAAATCTGTAACATGTAAAAAGAAGGACATGACATGAGGAATTCAATAAAAAATTGTGAGGGAGGGATGACACAGATGGATACAGGAAGACAGAAGGAAGAATGAACAGCAGGTGAAAGGAGAAATCATTTACATACTAACACACACACATGCAGGCTATGGAGAAGTGGCAACAGAGGGCTGATGGTTTCTTCTCATTGCTCAAGATACAATTGATGACAATTCCATTAATCCTGTCAGTCCTCTCCCTCCATCTCTCTCAATCCCCCCTCCTCTGTCCTTTTATAGATGAAAGGCTTCCACTTTTTCTGTCAATGGCCTGCAGTCATTTGAATTAAACATTGATTTTATCGGAAGTTTAGTCACTGCGTCCGTGACGACTCGCTGCCTCAATAACCACGTGTCTCGTCGCAGAGCAAAGGAGAGAAGGATGAAGGAGATGAGAGAGGGAGCAGAGAGAGTTTGAGAGGATGACATTAAAAGGAAAGAAAGGAGACAGACGGGGACATGTGGAGCCGAGTAGGGAGAAAAGGAGAACACAGCGGGGATGAGAAGAAAGAACAAGGGATTTGGCAAGAAGCAATTAAGAGAGGAAAGAAGGAGAGGAAGAAAGAATCAGCGGTGGAGAGGCAGGGCTCACACAGAATAGAAAGGGGAAAGGTTTTTTTTGAAGTGCAATGTTCAAATCTCTCTTTTGTTCCCGTCAGTGTCCAACACCTGCCACAACTCATCTCTGTAAAACTCCATCCCTTTTTCTCCCAATCCCATCCTCCCTCAGTCCCACCATCAACAAAAAGACATCTCTGCTAATCAGCTAGGCTACCACCACACAGGCCCACGTTCTTCTTCTTCTTCTTCTGAAATATTAAGAAGTTACAGTTTCAACATCCTCGTCCAGGCAGTCGCTGTTGCTTGCAGCGAAAGGATCAGAGATAAAAGAAAGACAATTGTGCTTTGACGAGTACATAAAACCTCCTACGTTTCAAATCTATAACCTCTGGAAAGAGAGGGGGAAAAAAGACGACGTAGACACCCAGTTCTCGAACATACAAACTAAGATAAACAGAACAAGTTGACCCCTAGCTGGGAATGCATAAACTTTGCTGTCGTCCCCCCCTGGCCAAAACTTTTCTTCTTCTATGTTTTTTTCCCTGCTTCCTCCATCGGTGGTTTGTTGTTGGGCACCCTGAGGGGACGGGGAGATGAAAGGGAGCTGGTCTCAGGGGAGCACCAGCGTCGAACGGGGAGGCCCTGCGCTCTCTCGGCACTCACCCCTGCAGCGGCATGCCATTTCTGGGATGAAACATCTCCAGAGTTGGACGACAACGAGTTGGGTCCTCTGGTTCACGTTCGCCTCTTTTCATAAGTGCATTGTACACACACATTTACACACAGACAGACACACACACCTTTAAGGATGTGGTTCCGAGAGAGCATCACGGATAAAACTTCCAGTCTCCGCATTATTCATGATCATTGGGTAGACTCGAGGGAAAGTAAAAAGCGAATTCAACACGGATAACAGCAAAAGTGCGTTAAGGAAGCAGAATAAAACTAATGGGCTAGTTTTCACAGAATTCATGAATATCTCTCTCCTCTGCTTCCCTCCCTCTACGTTCCTCTCTGAGGGCCCCTGGCAGCTAACGGTGGAGTTCCCTCACACCCATGGCCCTGGGGTGGCACAGCTTGGGCTCCCAGAGTGCACTACTGCCCGAGGAATACCTCCCCATTTGGGTCAATCTCTCTCTCTCTTTCTGTCTCTCTCTTTCTATCTCTCTCCCAGTGTCTCTCTCTCCCTCGCTCACTCTCTTTTTGCTGCAGTAGGTATGAATAATTAAACCTGCGTTTCCTCTCCTCTCATGTCATGCCTCTGTCTGCCACCCCTCCTCCCGCCCTCACCGCTGTGTCTCTCACTCAGGCTGAAGTGTTATAACAGAAGTGAGTCATTTAGAAGAGGGAAAAGGCTGCAGATCAAGGAGAGTTGTGCTCAGTTTGGAACTTGGCATGTTACATAAGCTGTCACTGTGTGTTATTGACTGAGAGAAAGGGATGGAGGAGAGAGATAGAAACAGAGAATAAGGGTGAGACTGTGATAATGGTGAATGGAAAAAGCTAGTAAGAGAAACATGGAGAGCGAAGGATCACGGGTGAGTTATTGGCATCTAGAGTGATAACAACAAGGGTGATAAAGTTTTTTTTTTTTTTTAAGAAGTCGTAAGCTGCCCTTCATGGGCAAAACACTTGTCACAGTTTGTAAAAACCCCTTCAGAACCTGAAGGATCCATTGATGCACATGTGACATGTGTAGTTCTTGTAGTAGGCAGAGTTGAAAAGTTATCTTTGTTTTTATTTTCCTGTATTTTGTATAACTCTATTTAAATCACAAGGTGCCTCAAAGAAATGTAAAACCATGCAAAGAGATCTGAAGAGAATATGAGTATACAAGTTCATCCTTTACATGTTTACATACACTCATATGAAGAGAATAATCAGTGACAGATAATCAGAAGGATAATGTAAATACAGTAATAATACAGTCCCCAAAGTGGTGTCTTTCAGCTCATTGATTTGGTTTTTCAGCTACAGTTTTAGCTCAGCTTTATCGTTCTCATCAGCGTCCTCTCATCAGTGAAACAAGCTTTACAATCCAATTTTACACTACCTTCTCAGCACCAAACTGCAGACAAACACAGTTAACAACTAGCAGGTGAGCATAGCAAAGCATTTAGCAGTTAAAGAACGTGATATTTCCTCAGTAGTTGTGGAGACCAAAACAGGGGTAAAATGAGAGTGAATATTGGACTTACATTCATCAGGTGGCCAGAAACATGACTTCATCTAAATGCTAATGTTGCTCCACATCTGCTGGATGTGTAAAGAGGCAACAGTTTGCAAAATCAACTTAAAATTGTATGATATATTGTAGTTACAGCTTGTTTCCGTTACCCCCAAGTGGCCTGGTTTGCAGGTTTAAATGAAGAACAGTGCATGTAATATTACTGTAAAGCAGAGCAGCATTTATAGCCTACTGTGAGAGCTGCCAGTGACGCTGGGCGAGCTCAAAGATCAGGTCGTTCTTGACAAGTCTTTTGTATCTGTTTGGCCAAGACGGTCCCAGACCAAATACATAAGAGACGAAGACAAGTCCAAGATATTAAGAAACACATCTTGAGAACTACAGCCCTGTCCAAAGCAAGGATAATGGTTCAAAGTTGTAAGTCTAACGGAAACATGCCCAAAAAGAGAAAGCAGCATATATATATGAAGGTTCTCATATATTCTTTCAGTTCATATAGTGTGTACTTAAAGAAGATATAAAGTTCACAATCACTTTCATCCTCTACCTGGAATCAAACTTACTTCATCATCGTGCAATGCACAATGCAAAACAATCACATAACCTTGTCCTTGCACATCATTTTCACCAGTATGCACCCATTTACCCTTCTATCTGTGCACACATCTACCCCTTCCTCTCGTCTTTCCCTTTCTCTCCATCTCTCTGGCAACTCCTTCCCTCTTTCCGTCTCTCTTCCCTCAGGTGCTGTATTACCATAATGGCTTCTTGTGACGGTGATGTACTAAGCAGCAGTATGGAAATGCAATGTGCCACAGCACACATTATCAGAGCTGAATGCATTAGATGTCATTGTGTGAGTATACGGCTGTGCGGTCATTATGCGTTAAACCGTTCTGTGGGAAACGGGAGGAGAGGAGGGGGACAGAGGGAGAGTGATGGTAAACTATATTTCATGTACAGTAAAAGTATTCCGCAGCTTGCATGCAAAAAGGAGTGAGGTTTAACAGGGAGATGAAAATAGGAAATGAAAATGGCTGCATGTCCTTCTTTTTTTGTATACCTACAATATTAACTGCTGCACAAGTGTGGCGTGTTTAACCACTGAACTGGCTGAGGCTGGTTTGCGTGTCACGGCATGACTTTTATGTAAATCTGTTCATAATAGGGACAGATGTAGATGCAGTAAGAATGTAGATGGCATGATAATAGGATTCATTGTTTGAGTTCTCTCTAAACTGTTTTTATATTCACGGCTCCACAAGAGCGGCAAAGATCTTTTCCTAAACCTAACCAAGTACTTTTGTTGTCTGAAACTAACCAAACTTTGACCGTTTCACAATGTTAACTACATGTTTAAAACTGTGACCATTAAGTTTAAGTATGGGGACATGTTAATCTCCTGTCACTTTAGGAAAATACTACCATTGGTCATATTAGAGGGTAGGAACAAACAACGTATTGTGGTCGTATTGTCATGGTTGCAGAACAGGCAGCAGGAGAAGAACCCAAATGCAGACAAATGACTGGAGCATTTAAACAATTTAATAACTAAAAGCTTACATAGTCAAAAAACAGGCAGGTAACAACGAAGAACCTTTGTGGTTGAAAATCCAAAACGAAAGGGAAAAACCAGGAACACTGAAAACCCTAGGACACTCACGCTAGGGAAAAGGTTGGTAATCTTAACACTGGGGAGACAACGACCTGAACCAGACAAAGGGAGCAAACAGACTAAATACACAAGGCAACAAGAGTGGTAACGAGAGACAGGAGACATGAGGGCTGATGAACAGGTGAAACACATTAGGGCAGGGCAGACAATCACAATGGAGTGAAAACGCACACGTCTTTGTGATTTAAAAAAAATCTTCGTAACTTGGTTTTGTACATATCCATAAAACTCACCAAAGCAAAGTTCCGGTTCATCTTTTACGCTCTATAGCTGCTAATAATGTTAGCAATAGCATAGTGAGAATGTTAGCATGATGATGTTAGCATTTATAGGTAGCTCAAAGCACAGCTGTGCAGAACTACAGCCTCACAGAGCTGCTAGCATGACTGTAGACTCTTGGTTTTGTTATTAAATGCATCAGTGTGAGATGAGAATTTTTTTTAAATTTTTTTTTACCAGTGGCATATTAACCTGAGCACATCTACATTAGCTGATTGCTGTTATTTCCCCTCTTCTCTGATTCTGAGTCCACTGGAAAGGATTCAGAGAGATTTAATGGCAAATCCTCCACGTTGTCCCTACTAGGACACCAGGCTAATGACTGAGGTTTCAACAATAATCTGTTTTTATTTTATATTACTGAATCAATTTGAGAACATTTGACCTCTTTTGTGTTGCTGACAGTAATGATGACTGTTCCTCTTACTCTTTCTAAGAACATTGACCTCTTCCCTCCAACATAACGTTTTATTTCCTCCTGTGTGTGTGTGTTTGTGTGTGTTCGCGTCTGTATACGTCTGTTGCAGCAGGTGTGAGTGTGTGGTCTGAGGTTCGTCTCCTCGATGCAGCAGGACACTGGTATGAGTCACTGTCTTGCCGTGGGGACATTTCCTGCCCTCCTCATAAATATAGCAAACCCTTAAGTGCAGAAAAATGTTCCTTTTTGAAAATGGGCAAAAAAATGAAGGGAACAAATATGTATGTATATGAATATTTCAGCATGTATATAAGCTCTGAATGACTGTGAGGATCTGTTATGGAGTCATTTTAAGGAAATACATTTTTTTTAATTTATTGTAATGCACAATTTGGATTGATATAGGTGCATTGGATGTATTGTGCAGGTGAGAAAAGTTTTTAAACGCAAAGAGAGAGAGCTCAAAGTTCATACGAATCATGGAGATGGTGTGCTTTTTTGTTAAATAAAGGCAACGAGGGTGGGGGGGCTGGGGGGAGTGTATCCGTGGGCATTGCTTCAGGGCATCACACTCTGAGTGCCAGAGAGAGAGAGAGACACACACACAGAGGAGTAGAGGAACATCCTGTCACCTATCAATCTCTCCTCTTCAGGTTTTATTTATTTTACTGTTTTATCCCTTCACCTGTTTACACAAATTGTTTTTCCTTCAACCTCTCTACTTTCAAATGATGCGCTGCTCAGTGTGAGTGCATGCTATTGTTGTGGAAACTCGAGAGAGGGGACAATGAGGCCTCCAAACTCCAAATCTTCTTTTTTGTCTTTAGGCTGTCAAAGTTATTGCTGTCAGTTTTCATTTACTATACAATAACAGTACAGTTTATATAATAACAGTACAGTTTATGCTTGTATTAGTTCATTGAAATGTGTGTTTACTACTGTGTGCTCTCTTTTTTCAAGCGCTTCTGTGCTTCTGCCACCATTTTCTGCCCTGCGTTTGAAATTGTTTGTTGTATCCCGACAGAACAGATGATGGAAAGCAGTTTTTGCAGCACTAACTCTCTGTGATTCACGCTAACTGCAGCCTCAGAAACTCTTGCACAATCACATTTCCGCCGAACTGGGTGAGAAAGTCAAGACTTCATTTATAGTCTCTACCCACTCAATCCTTTTCACAGTCATCGGGGACTCTGAAAAGATCACCAGTCAGTTAGTCAGTCAGTCAGTCACAGGGCTACACAGATAGACAAACGCTCTCTCTCACTCACATTCAGGTTCTTACCTAATGATGTTTCCTGGAGTGTGGGAGGGAAACGGCATCATGAGGAACTCCACAAAGGCTCGAGCACTGTGAAACAGCTGAGCCACCATTACACCTTTATGAGAGAATTTGTTTTATTATTATTAAATAAGTTAATACATATATCCCTCTATATGCATCCCATTGATGAAGCTATTGACTTGTTGGCTCTATTAGTTTTATGTCATCCAGCACCTGTCTGACATCACAGCAGGACTTAATTAAAAGCATCATATGAGCATTTTAAGAAGTTGGATGGCTTTGGATCCTGACACTCGTATTATCTCTGACAGCTCAACAATGGCTTGGAATTCTACCCTGAATAGTGTCGGTAGAATCCAGGATGTTATTTACCAAGCATGGTTGGGTGGAAACGTTTTTATTACCTTGTATGTGCGGATAATAAAAATATTTTATTATTAAAGAATAATTACCGTCAGGATATCCAGCGTTGACAGGCTGTGAGTTTGGTGTGCATGGAGTTTGGTGTGCATGATTTTCATCATGCTTGGCACAAGATGTCTCAACATGGAGGAGGTGTTGTTGTTGTTGTTGAAGGACAACTCTTGCGTGCACAGCAAACACCAAACCTTAAAATACACAACCCATATTATAATATACTGGCATAGGCTATTTACATAATCAACGACCCATACAAAGTTGTACATCAGAAATAGTCTGTACTCACCTTATTTGGTGGGGAGAAGTCAAAATACCCCCAAACTTTTGAAAGTCGCTTTCCCATAACGCTACTCGCCATATCTGTCAATAGATCTCTCTTATAAACCCAACAATATTAGGTGTCACAGGGGCTTACCGTAGTTCAGCGACAAACTGCTGTCAAACCAATCAAACGCTTTGTGAAGCAATAGTGACACTTGAAGCTTTGAACGTCACGTGGCACTAGTCATTTGATACAAGCTCCAATACAGTTTCAAACAGCGCGCAGGAGTGACACAAGCTTCAGTATCATCGGCCTATCCCTATACACAACCACTGGCTTAGGAAAATATATTTATAAAGGTCTTCTGTTCATGTACCATTTCATTGATGCACTTCCCTTTTTCCTTAACTCAAGGCTTTTTCTCAATTTAACTCCACTTGACCAGTTCAGATATACAGTACCATGGGAATAACATTATAACTAAAATTATCTACAACCAAAGAAACACACAAATAATAATTAAAGCTGCAAGCAGCGATGGGCGCGTCGGGGTTACTGGCGGACGCCGCTCCTTGCGACCGTGCATTTGCGCGGCACTCAGACACTGCAAATCGTCAGCAATGAAAAGGGAACTCCCTGCTGAGTTCAATGATACCTCACACAAGACTCTACGTCACACAGTTCATCAGCTGTGAGAGGGGGTGTGGCCAAAGCATAGGGGGCGGGCCAAACCATCACCAATGAAGAAGGAACTCTCTGCTGAGTTCAATGATACCTCACACAAGACTCTACCTTAAACGGTTCAAATGTTATAAAAGGGGGCATGGCCTGAGTAAGTGAGCATGGTTAAAGTATAAGGGGCGGCTCAGTATCACATGTAGACCACACATTATACGTTTCATGTAAATCGGATGATGTTTGTCAAATAAGGCTGATTTCCTGTAGCCAGTGGGGAGCTCTATGACCAAAAGTCAATTTTTGCCTATAAATGTCCTCAGGCTTGGACCCTTGTCAATCGTGAGAAATTTGGGCCAAATTGGACAATGTACACTAAAGTTACAACAACTTCTTCGTTCATCAATAAATGCTAAAAATGGCCGCCATGCCCACACATTTGGACGAAAAGTTTTGCTTTTCATAACTTTTCATCGTTAAGGTCTTTAGATGAGACAGGCTGAATTTAAAGTCGATCTGATGAAATCTCTAGGAGTTCGTTAAAGTATAGCACCTTGACTTTTAGGCCTACATCCTGTTGCCACTAGGGGGCGCTATGACTTTGAGTAACTTTCGGCCTTTATTTGTCCTCAGGCTGAATTCATTTTACGTTTGTAGGGGGCGCTAGCAACCCATTTTTGTGTTATTATTATTATTATTCCCGAAACCCTTAAAATTTGTAAATTTTCACCAGAATTGATGAGACCGCCAATTTTGAGTTTTTGAGTATGTTAAGCCCCTCAAAAAGGCGATTTCATTTGCCGGAGGAAGAATTCCTTCAGTTTCAATAGGGCCTTCGCCGCTGTCGGCACTCGGGCCCTAAAAATATCGGGTGTAAAGGAAAATTAAATGTAAGTTTAGTAGTTAAGGCTGTCATTCAACCTTGGATCTCTTTTAAAATACAAGTTTTCAATACAAATGCAGTTGTGGACCCAACAAAACATATTCTGAGATTTCAGAAAAAGTGCAAATAAGATTCAATCCTTTTTTATTACGTTACTTTGATTTGGTTTCCGACTGCCCGTTGAAACGTCACAAGATCCAAGTGTCAGTGTCCGGACAAGATGAAGGCATCCAGCTGCAATGATGGTACAGACAGCAGACGAGGAATCTGGATTGT
Source organism: Perca flavescens (assembly GCF_004354835.1). Taxonomy (NCBI): domain Eukaryota; kingdom Metazoa; phylum Chordata; class Actinopteri; order Perciformes; family Percidae; genus Perca; species Perca flavescens. The sequence goes on from NC_041340.1 coordinate 21,373,469, forward strand.
TACGTTAGTGGGACATATTTACACGATGGGTAATACACTAACTGCCATGTTGACAAGATCCTTACCAGTTGCTAGTTGCTCAGTCAGTGTGCTTTTGGTGAGTAACGTTAGCTGCTAGCAGGTACATTTAAGCACACAGCTACTGTTGGTGCGGTGTTCTGTCACTGCAGCCATATGCATGACAAGGCAAAGTCATAGTAAAAGTCTTATGATCTCACTTGAAAATATGTTTCCATTCTCTCCAATTTTATTTTTTTAAATAATTCTGGTTGTCACTGCTATATGTTAACGTCAGCTCAAACGCCATCACAAAGATCACTTCTCCTACCTTTTCCCTGGATACTGCAGAAGTGTCAGTGTCTGCCGTCTCCAGTTTGTGGGACTTTAGAGGGACAGATGGAGGAATCCCTCTCATCGCCCACCCCTGCTTCAGCTTTCATCCCCTGGGAGGACTCACATCTCCCTCAACACAGAGGTGTTTTCAAATTAAATACTATCTAATGAACTGGAAAACCTGCCCCCACCTTGCTCTCTGTGTGTGTGTGTGTGTGTGTGTGTGTGTGTGTGTGTGTGTGTGTGTGTGTGTGTGTGTGTGTGTGTGTGTGTGTGTGTGTGTGTGTGTGTTGGGGAAGTGCTGGAGAGCGGGTCGAGAAAATGAAAGAAAAACTGTGTGAGAGATTAAAAGAGAGAGGTATTTGCATTGCAATCTAGTGATTGCACAGCCTGTGTGTGGCGTCATGAAGCGTGTGTTCGTTAATTGTATATCTCTGCAGTTCTAATTGCTTTAATTCCCTGTAATTAATCAGTAATTGCAGTGAGGAGCCACGCACAGCCTTGCTCGGGAACGCAAAAGAACTTTTCAATATGGAGTACATAAATATAGATGAGAGAAAGGAACCAACCAAGATGGTGTGGAAACAGAGACGAAGGGAGAGAAAAAAAGAAAGAAAGAAAATAGAAAAAAGAAAAACTACTATATTTAGTATTCTCTGAGAGGCCTGAACCATGAAGTATATGGCAGGATCTCATTTCTCATTAATGTATTCTGATGCGAATGAAAATGAGAGATTATGGGTGAAAGTGGAGCAGTCCCTACAGACTTGCAGCATTGCCGCAAGTAATTCCCCACAACTCAGAGGAGAAACCTTTTTATTGCAGAGACACTCGAAGGTTTGGCCACAAAACAGTGAACACTATTGAGGCAACATTTTACCGCACCTCCTGTTTGAGATTTTGGGGTTCATATGTTTCTGTTTTTTTACTTGTTCAAAAGTCTTGAGGATATGTGTGCATCTTTATGTGTGTGCACACAGGAAGGGTGCGGCAGCTGTTTCCAAGAAGATCTCTGTCCCATCAGTCCACCAGAGAGAATCCCTCCCACTCACCTTACTGTTGCAAGGTAATCCCCCCCCCTCTCTTTCTCTCTTTCTCTCTCTTTCTCTCTCCCTCTCTCTCTCTAACTTACAGTACCCTCTTGCAGCATTCACTTTCTGCCTCACCCTGCCCCCCTCATTAATTCCCAATTAAGACAGCAGCCCACCCACACACCTCCTTATTGCACATATTGCACATAAATGATTTTTCTGGTCAGACTTTTAATTTACAAAGGTTTGAGCTGAGGTTAGCAGACTCGCTGAACTGTGTGAATGTGTCGGGTGTGCACATAGGGGTGTATGTGTATGTTGTATAATGATCGTTTCTCTGTTCCTTTCTCCAACCCCAGATGAAAGCAAACCTTTGTCATTCTCGATCGTTTTTTAAATGAGGGTTGGTGGCTGGTCTTCGGTGACCTGCTGCGCCCCTCCCTCCTCCTCTGCCTTCTATCTGCCCCCTTACACCTCCCACCAACCCCCTTACTCATAAATGGCCCTGGCTCCCTCATAACAAGCTGGATTCTCATAGATCTCCATCAATTTGTGTCACACCAGGGATTCCCTGAACAAAGTTGCCTTTGCCACATCAACCCACAACAACTATGCATTATTAAGGTTAGAAAAACAGCCTGTAAAGTATGTGCCATAGCCTTGGTTACAGAGCTAAAAGATAGAAAAAAAAGAGCAAGAAACAGAAAGACAAAGCTGAGAGAAAGACAAAGAGTGAAAGAGAGAGACTAATGATAAAAGGCTAACATTTTAAATGCCAATGTGGCCATGATTTTCTCAGTATGTTAGTGATTTGACTGTTAAGATTTCCCAAGATGCATACCATCCACGAGCAGCTCAGGTCAGCGTTTGCAAGCATTGATCTCTAAATGGTAGGACATTACTGTTAAAATGCAGCATGTCAAAAGGCCCCGACGTCGGATAAAGAAATTTAAGGAGCTTCATGTGTAGCTCCTGAGAGCCCTCAAACCGCACACTGTTCTGTGTAGTTCACACCTACAGCAACTGATATACACATACACTAAGAGTCATTGTGTGTCCAGAAAGATCAATTAGAATACATGCCAAGTAACCTGAAAATTCCCTTAGGGCAACAATTCACCTTTAAACTTAATTTATGAGGTCATGATCTTTTACAATCATAAATGATTCATGAGCAGGAGAAGCTTTCTGTGGCACGATTACAAACTGGACAATCAGGCTCTAATTTGGGATTTAATTAAAGGAAGTCAACATGAAGAAGCTGCACTGACAAAAAATGGAGAATATGTTAACTTAGAGAATGCTTCATTGAGTATTTAGCCACTAATGAGTTTCATTTAACTACAGCGCTGAAAGGTTAAGAACCCCAACATGGGTCCATTTGGCTTTGTACAGGGAGCATTTCTTATGGGCAGCGAGCATTTACGAGAGTTGCATCAGCAGCCGAGTCGAGTCAGGTTGAGTCGAGTATACAGGCTTACTGAACAGCAGCGAGCACATGCAGCCACGGTAAGTCCCGAGGGCAAAACATGTACCAATCTGTCACCACCCTCACCACTTAAAGCAAGATAAACTTTGTCACACAGTACTGGTGAGTTTGTAACATTGTTTAAGGTTGTAATGCTTCCACTTATATGGCTTACAGAGAGCCTTTGTCAGTGTCAGACTTTAGAGTGCGAGCACAGGGCTATTTCCTGGAGACAGGACGTACCAGTGCAGACCAAGGTTATAATTGTTAACAAAAGCGAACAAAATAACAAAAACTAGGTGGGGAAAAACATTCTCGTTAATTGAAATAAAAATTGAAAAATTGAAAAATAAAATAAAATATGAAATACATTGTGAATACATATTTCTAAAATTATATGATGGTTTTGCTATTATTACACAATACTTTTTCTGACCTTTTTGAATCTTGCCCCTGACAAATAACCCATATTACAAAAACAGACTAAAACTAATAAAAACTAAACTAAAACTAAGCATTTTCAAAAAATAACTAAACTAGCAAACCTGCTTTAAAAACTAATTAAAACTAAACTGAATTTGAAAACAAAAAGTCAAAACAAAACAAATATAAAAACTAATGAAAAATGCAAAACTATAATAACCTTGGTGCAGACAAACAAATCAAAGAAGCAAAGGTATCAGTAGAAAAGAATAATTCATACATTTTTAGCCAGCTCGACTTAACACAGGAGACTACTATTCATTTCCTGTTTCCAACCAACAGTCAATGTTGGGTTTTTTAAACATTAACATTAAGCCTAGCAAGGTAGACATTTTAGCTCAAACATGATCTTTCCCTAAACCCAGCCAAGTTGTTTTTGTCCCCAAACCTTAACTGTACATTGTACGTTTTTTTTAATATGGTGACTTGTAACGGTTTTGGAAAAAACAATGGGCCTCATTCACCAATATCTTCCTAAGTCTTTTTCTTAAATATGTTCTTAAGAAGGTTCCTAAGAAAAGTCTACGTCGGATTCATGACGTGTTCTTAAACAGCAGATTTGTTCGCATCTGTGTTCTTAGGATTGATGAATCCCACGTCTTCGTAACTGAAAGCGCGTGCCAGTTGTTCCTAATTATCATAAGAAAACGCCCCAAAAATACCCATATAAGGACATGACACTTCCTGTGCACCTCCTGGGAGACAGGTTTTCGGAGATTGTCGGAGGCGCGGTGGAGGAAGTACTGAATCTCAGTACTTAAATAAAAGTACAAATATCCAGAGACATATTTACTTAGTAAAAGTAGAAGGTGTCCACAACCACAAACAAATCCTGGCTTTAAAAAAAGTTCCTATCCTAACCAGCATAAAACGGAAATGTGTTGTTAGAATCGGAATGCAGTTGGTTTTATTCATGGATGTATTTAATTTTCTTTAACCATGCAAGTAAGCAAATAAAGTGTGTGAAGCAGCGCAAATGGGGAGATGTGAAGAGGTCCAGCCAAATAAATAAGATATGAACGCGTCTTACGCAGCCTGGCGGAGGAGTAAACGACGCTGTGGTGAGAAATAGATGGCAACTATGATTTAAAAACGGGAATAATAAAAACAAACGTTTTCATTTTCACTTTTACCGGAGGTTGTATTACCGAGGGTCAGCGGCGCTGCGCCCGGGTTCTGCAGCACCGGAGCCGGCTCGGATCAGCGGTGCCCATATATATCTACGGCAACCAAACTTTACTGGTGAGACAAACGTGTGACGGTCAGGAAGACGTTTTTGAAGGGGGGGGGAAACTGATCAGAAAATGTAACGGAACATTGTGGAAATGTAGTGGAGTAGAAAGTATAGATAATTGCTGCAAAATGTAACAAAGTAAAAGTCAAAAGTAGGCTATGCACTATTGATTCTACTTAAGTAAAGTACATACGTGAATACTTTACTTATAAGTACAGTTACGAAGAATTTGTACTTTGTTACATTTTACCACTGCATTTTGGCCCTATAAATAGCGATCAATCACCAAATAACGCAGGATTTAATCAGTTTAATTGCTGATGTAAATTGCACTTTTAGTGTTTTGTTGCATAATATGATTTTTTTTTCAACAAATGATCAGAAATACATTACAGTACAATATTATCATTGTAAATGACTGTAGAATTGAATAAAATGCAGTAACCAATCATTTGGAGCAAATTGTCATCACTCAAATGTGCGTAAGAGTGCTTTTCAGTGTTCGTAGATTTTGTTCTTAGCTAAGAACAAATCCAAGTTAAGAAAACATTAGTGAATGCCAGAATCTTCGTAAAAAGTGCGTAAGAAGGGTTTAAGAACACATTTCTTCGTAAGAACGGTTGGTGAATGAGGCCCAATGTCGTCTATGCGATAGGGGCATCAGATCAGAGAACGCTTCCATGTGTTGTTTTAGAGGGCATGGACAAACAAATTTTTTCGTTTAGTTTGGAGGACTTGTTGATGGGTTGTTTTCATGATCATCCACCCTGCTGGTTATCACCCCTCCACGATATGGCCCTGCTTGCACACACACCTTGCTGAATTCACATTGCACCTTCTCAACAGTCGCAGTAATAAGATCAAACTCGCTCTGTGAAACCCAACCTTTGTTTTATTCGATGGAGGCATGAAATGAGATTCTATTAATACCCTCAGCCCAATTGGGTTGGCTGGCTGACTCCCAACGGAGGCAGCACTGAAAAGGTTAGGTGCGGCAATTATGCAGGTGGAGTTGCAGAGGAGATGGGAGTGAGGAGGAGATGATTCTGCCTTGATCACTGGCTCTGAACAAGGTGTTATCAGCTGCAGTAGAGAGAGGGGGGAGAGAGAGAAAAAAGAGAAGGGGGTGAGAAGGGGAGATGGGGAGGTGGGTTGGCTGCCAGAATGGCGTTAATGACTCGCCTTGTTTTTTGAAGCGAGGAGTTTCCTTTTCAAAGGCAAGGCAATTAGAGGGGGACTTGTTCCGTTGTGCTTGGGCTACTGCAGTGACTTAGTAAAGCAGTCACCTACCGGACAATCACTGCTGGACAGGAGTGGCCGGTGAAATACTAACACACACATAGCGATATGACGTAATGGCTGTGCTACACACACACAAATGGTGTACCTACACATATCTAGCAACCTTTTCCTTGTGCAAACACAGTTTTTAAACATACGCATTCTCTCTTTCTCATCTCAATGAAGATGAAACGCATACATTAATGTTCGAGTACATGCACGCAGGATGACATGCATACAGTATAGTTATTATATGTCTGATTGCTTTACATGGCAGCCACACACTGTATGTGAAGCACAGGTGACACAGATAATTGGGACCCTTCAAATCGCATTATGCTGCCTTGCTCAAAAGAAAAGAGAAAAAATGAAGAACGTTACCCTCTCTCGCTACCCAACCTCTCTCTTTGTCTCTTTGGATTATCTGGTAGCGCAGCAACACACCCACCATTAGTTTGCTGCTGCTGCTGACCCCAGTCATTCATTTAATTGGCTGTTAATTGCTATTCTCTCTACAAGACACAATGTATATGTGGAGCTATATTTAGGCTCGCCTCTCGATGGCTCTTCATGCTAAATTACAACTTTCAGCCAGGCGCTGAAGGGCCCCATTGTGGCCTGTCGTTCTTCCCCTCTGTGACTGACTGACAGGCTAGGGAGGGGAGGAGACATCCCTCCCTCCCTCCCTCCCTTCCTTCTCCTCTCCTCTCCTCTCCTCTCCTCTCCTCTCCACTCCTCTCCTCTCCTCTCCTCTCCTCTCCTCTCCTCTCAGCTGCTGTACTGCTGAGTGTCACTCCCTCTGTCCTCGTCTGTTTGACACAACAGCAGCAACTTTTCATCTGTTGCCAGGGACGTCTGAGGGCTTCACCCAGTCTACATCAGTTTCTCATCAACTTCTCTCTGAAGGAAGGAAGACATTTTCATTCAGTGGTTTTTACAATGTGGAAAGTATTTTATGATGTATTAAGGCTCTGACACACAACCCAACGGCCAACCGTTAGCAGAAAAGGCAGTTGGGTCCCCGGGGTCAAAAAAGTGCCTCGGAACACATCTATGCGACACCAACTTGAGCGTACGTTCTGCGTGTGCGCGAGACGTAATACGTCTCCATAACAGCAGGCGCCGCTAATCTGTATTGTCGGAAATGACAGAACTTCTTCTAGTAAACACAAAGCACACTGTTGTCAGTCATTGTTTTCATCAGAGAGTGTTGATAGTAGTCAAGAAGGATCGTTGTTGTCATTACTCGCTATTAAGAAGATACTGGCGTTGTCAGCTCTCGGGCTTCTTCTTGTGGAAGAATCACTGATTCGCTAGTCAAGGGCTAGCCCTCCACCAATCAGATTGGTCCTTGAGTCCGACTGCCCACTAGCCGATTCAAAAGTCAAATCGGCCAAAATGGATGCCGACGGCTCCTCCGACTGACGACGGCACGGAACACACCGAACAGACTCGAGTCGCCGACCTCGCCAGACTGTCCGACGGCCGATAATCGGGTTGGTGTGTCAGAGCCTTTACTCCCTAAGTTCTATGCGTCCGTGTTGCTCGTTCTGTTTTATCTCTCAAGAATATCTTAATGAATAATTCTCCCACATAACATTAGATTCCAAAAATCGGTCTATTTTTTGTATTTCTCCACCCTTTCCTGTCCCTGCACGTACACCTCAGCAGCACAGAGCAGGCCAGCTGTGACTGAGTCATGTAGGATTGCAACACATGCACACGCACGCACACACACGCGCACACACGCGCGCGCACACACACACACACACACACACACACACACACACACACACACACACACACACAAGAATGTTTGTGACACAGATGTGAGTTTGATGGGTGACATGGGCCAACTGCTGACGTCGTCCGGTGGAAATCCCGGATTACTCAGACCCCCCCCCCCATCTGTCTGTGTCTCGTCTGTCTTTCTTTCAGTTTCTCTTCTTACTGCGTCTTATTTTCACTAGCAGGACAGCCATCGTTTGTCTAGGTTAGACGAAGACGAGAAGGGAGAGGGAAGTGGCTGAGGTGGGGTCGTGTTCCTGATTTATGGCTCTGACTTTTCATTTGTAATACCCTGATTATCTCTGGGGAGCTGGGTGGGAGGGCAGTGGGGGAAGAGGGGTGGGGGCCGGGTGCTGGTGAGAGGCCTGAGCAGCTTAATAATGTGTACATGCCCAAAGCGACGGGGGATATAAGGCAACAAAAATGCGGCCCTCTTAAAATGAGACAGGGAAACACGGGAGCAGAGCAAACCTCTGGTTTCAGCAGATTTAATTGTCTTTGATTTCACCTCCTAATCACTTATGTTCCAGGTCATGTTTTTGTCATCATGAAGCCTCTCTGCACCTATTTTGATAGAGATTGAAGGTGATAAAGACTTCAAATGAATACGCACTTGTATTGAATCCCTCCCTTTTGCTACCTTAGGATGTGAATCCAGCGAGACAGACAGTGATGAGATAATTAGTGCAAAGTATCTCCTAATGACAACTGCTAACATTAGTTACGAGTCCCACAGACGCAGGTGTGTCATCGGAGAAACAGATTTGTACAATTTGCAGTGATATAATCTTCTCACTAGTTCCTTTAACTAAATAATTCAAGCATCAAAACAAACTATTATTGGAGCGATAATGCTACTTTGTGTGAATGTGACAGATGATGTCTCTTTCACACATAAAATGATTTTCAGTGGATAAACCACTTTCTGTTACAACCATTTACTCACTTTCTCTCTTTCACGCTGACGCTAACACACATGCACACACACAGCTGTTGAACACACAAAGGTAAGCTCGGCCCTGGATATAACACCCTCATCTTCGCAGCAATCGTCCTAATAATCATCATCATAAGATACGCTGTTGTTATCGTAATCAGATCTGCGGCGGTACACAGCTTTAAGGAAATGCAGCATGAACCGTGCTCATAATAATTGGTACGGTTGTGCGGGCACGTTAGCCGGGAGTGCATCTCCAGTTTTCACACGGTGCTATTATCCCAGCACATAATACCTTGCTGATTATCCATTCAACGAAGGCGTAGCTATCCTAACTGTTATGATAATAGCACGCGCGGCTGTGATAATCCACACAACCGGAGCTCTGTCTCTCTGTCAGATGCTAATGATAAAAGTGGGTGGTCATACACAGAAACAGCAATGGCTGGTGGGAAGCCTATCCTGGTTCAATGGTGAGCCAATTGAACCACGCCGGCGTGTAAATCAGTTTGACCCCGGACAAACTGGCGCCGGACACTATGGTGAGAGGGAGAGGTTGGGGCGCATGCGGCTCCTTCTCAGCCCTGCGGATCATATCACAAGTGCGGATTAGCTCATTTAGCTGGATTGATTAAGTTAAAAGGAGACACCTGTTTACCCTACAGCCTGTTAATATGTTACCATGGCAACGGCCAAAGACCCAGCGTCTCCAGCTCTGTCTATTTCTCACTTCCTCCTCAATCTCTACGCGTACTCCTCTGCTGGTGAGGCTCTCGCTCTCCTTCTCACAACACACACACACACACACACACACACACACACACACACACACACACACACACACACACACACAGATGTCTCTCCACTGAGTCCCTCCATCTGAAGTTGCTGAGGTAAGAAGATCCGGTTTTCCACTCAGTGGAGCGAAAGCGCTCTCACCTATTCATACGGTCCACCCAGCAGCACCTGTGTGTGTGTGTGTGTGTGTTTGTGTGTGTATCTGCTCGTCTGTGTGTGTTTATGCGTCTGTGTGACATTTTGGGTCCAAAGAGGAGGAGGCTAAAGTGCACAGGTGCATTTCACATGTCTACAAATTGTCTTTCTGTGTGTGTGCGTGCGTGCGTGCGTGCGTGCGTGCGTGCGTGCGTGCGTGCGTGCGTGCGTGCATGTTGCAGGGATGTGGAAGGTATAAATCGTCAGGTTATTTTAAAGTTCTTGTGCTGGTGGATCAGCGGTTAGATTTCTCATCCAAATGGCTGCAAACAAAAGCAGAGCAGAGCAGGGGTAATTAAATGCATCATTTCGGGAAATACTTAATTTTAGTCTCAGCGTGATGCAAAAGTTTGCAGAAGTGGACACACTACAGGAGGATCACTTGGCTCTCTTCCTTCTCATCAAAGTGTTCTGCGTTTGTCGTCATCCTTTCCACCTCTCTCTTCTCTTCACTCTGTCCCCCCCCCCCCCCCCCCTCTTTCACTCTGTTTCTCTCTTTCACACCTTACAACCCAATGGTGGTTGACATGTGCCTCTGTAATGTCTCCGACTCTGTCTCTCCCGCTCCATTTAGGTCAACTCTCTAACCTGAAACAAAGTGACGGTCCCCCTTCACACCTTTTTACATATCTGTCTTTCCTTCATTTCCTGTGTTGCCGCTGTCTTTTATCCTCTCATAGTGCTTCTTCTTCTTTTTTTTTTTTACATTAGTTGTCAGTCTATAGTTGCACTTGGAGTAACTGTGTTTTGTTAATCTGTCACATTTCATCTCCTCCTCTCCTCTCCGTCTCACTCCTCTATCCTCAGCTGTTTGTTTCTCCCCTTGACTCTGACAGACTCATTATCTTTGTAGAACAGCAGTGTGCGTTCGTCAGCAGTGATTAGCAATGTTTCATCCTAACATCGTTAAGGAAAGACAGTTTGATATTTGACGAATGAAGATATGGCATGCTCTAATCTTCCACCACAAAACTGTATCATAGTAGTTAGAGGCTTCGGTTAAGTTTTCCATAACATTAAAGCTTGCATTGATCATAATCCAATTAATGAAAAAAACAAGGCAAACGGACAAGGACAGGGGAAAAAAAGAAACGCTTGCCTTATTAAAAAGAGAGAAATCAACTGTAATCAAATTGCTGAGTTTTCAGAACTGATGAAGTGTACAAATTTAAAGATCTAATGAAAATTCTTGCAGTTAACATAATTAATTTGTATCCCTTTTGATAAGTGGTAATGACTTGGAGATTATTGGTTTAAATGAATAGTTTTGTTGTACAGCTGCGGCGGTAGAGAGAAGTTGATGAGGAAGGCGGGGGAAACACTATCCTACTTTCAAAGTTCCCGAGGAGATGAAGCAGTGTTTTTAAAAACACAGTAAGACAATTAGACTCCTCTATAAACTAATTACTGCCGCTTTAATTCTTTTTCAGATTAAACTGCAATTGTAATAAGGTGACGTCTCAAAGATGTTTGTTAGCAGGGAGGAAACACATTTGTAATTAAAGGTGGAATAATATTTTTCTCATAAAAAAATATTTGCTCAGGAGATAAAGGTGCAGGCATCCATTCTGAAAACACTTGTAGGTCTCTCGCTCTTCTCTCCCTCTCTTTCTATGGCGATGAATTTGAGGAGATGCTGCTTTGCATCGCCTCCAGAAACAGACTAGCAGCCTGCTAACAGGAGGTGAGCCACTCACACGTCTTCTCTGACAAGATATTAAGACACAATGTGATGAGTGAGGATTGTTTTGCTCCAAGGCTAAAAAGTGGGACACTGAACTTACAAAAAAGGAACTTTTTTTGTTTTATTCCTGCAATGTTATTATTGTGAGAAAGCGGTGGTAATGTTATTATTGCTCAGATCCACCGCAGGCTTTTTCCCATGCTGTCAGCTAATGTTGATGATGCCCTCCCCTCGGTCGTCGCTCCACACACTAACAGCATTGCCTCTGATGGACTCAAAACAACTAGTTTCAGCACGACTGACTCTCTCTTATCATAATTTGATTATTTTAATGATCTTGTTACTAAACCTCAGACGCTGCACTTGCATACACCCCGAGGGAAGCCATGGTTGAACGCATTGTATGAATCTCACATGAGGCTCGGGAAATGTCCAAGGGTGACAATATACAGTGTGTGTGTGTGTGTGTGTGTGTGTGTGTGTGTGTGTATTGCGTGCATGCAAATGTGCTTGTGTGCAAGAGTGCAACTTTTCACAGACAAACCCAGTAGCACCGACCACAGCAACGCCGTCTGCCACAGAGAGCAAGGTTATGGAAAACTATTCTCATAAAACAGCCCAGTGCATTATCAGTCAACCACTAGAGCCAGAGGGGGCTTGATTGTGGCGTTTCATCATTGCATATTGAATTATCTGGATTAATTTAACGCATTTAGGCTTGTGTGTTTTCCCCAGCTCGCAACTCTTCCATCTCTTCGTTAGCGATAATTACACTAAGTGGGTCATCTCCTTCTGAGCTCCCTTTCTTTTCTCTCTCCTTAAATAGTATTAGCATTTTCAACTTCTTAAACAAAGTTTAGCAAAAATCTTATGATATAAATGTTGTGATTCACTCTGCATTCTGTGGATGAAAGCCTTGAAAAGCAGGCAGTTGACTCAGAAAGTGGAGGAGTGGAGCGAGAGAATAGCAGGGTTGAACTAGAGGTTTTCAAACTCACCTTTAATTTTATTTTACTTTCTCACACATTCGAGCTCTGATGCACACAGTGTGTGTCTGTTTTAACCTGTGTGGGCATCGCTGGTCAATAGAACTACTAATGCTCAGTTACAACATAATATATCACAAGTCAGGAGCCCGGATTATGTAACAAATGCCAATATTTTATTCCAGTGGTACTACAAAATGGTTACAGCATGTTTTTCTGATTCTTTACAAGTCATTCCACTGAGCAACAAAACACTTTAAACAACTGTTAGACAATGAAAAGAACCAAATGGTTGCCACGGGAACAGCAGCCTCAACTCAAATCTAGCAAGCACTGTTGGTTTTAACTGTTATCAACAGTTTTGCATGAGATTGATCTGATCTGAAAACAGCTCAACAAGCCAAGACTAAGTTTGTGCAGCTGACTGCATCCCAAAAAAAAAAAATCACAAAGCGAGTGAGGTAAGGTCAAGAGAATAAGACACACTGACAGCAAAATTGAGTCATAGTGCACACCCACTCCATGACTCCTGTTACCCAGTCTCACCCACAGCAGCCTGAGCTGTTGCTGAGAAACCTCACAGAGGAAATATGGCTGTTAGGTCATTAGGCAGCAGCTCATTAACACGTTGTTTAATTGGTGTCTAATTGATCATAGATGTTTTAGAAAGCTGTGAACTTCAGTGGCGTGTGGTGGCATCGGCAGACTCTCAGGGGAACCATGGAGTCACTCACAATGTCGATATTGTGCCGCACAGCTGTGTGAACCACTTAGCAAAAACCTAAACGTTACGTAAAGTTTCAGATCAGTCAATAAAGTCGCAGTACCTCCAGATTTCTATATCAGAGTGATTCATAAAGGGCCAGTTCACTTCAATCCTATCAGAGCGTTTTGTCACCATGAGACAGAAAGTTAAAGTGGGAAAATGTGAGTAAAGAAATGATTTGAGGTGCAGCTGGAGAAAAGAGCAGTGACAGAGGTGTCGTCTATTTTCATGTAGCCGCTCTTTTCCTCTTTTTGTTCGCTCTCAAACAAACTCTTCAGCTGCAGGAAAAACTCTTCAGCGGACCAGCTCAGCATCTCTAATGGAGAAAGAGGCTCCTGAGTAGATGTTTTGACCTCTTTTCCTTTTTATATTTCCTTTTCTCTCCCAAATAGTGACGATGAAAGGAGGACCCACTGGGGCTCAAACCTTGGACCACTTTTTAAAATTGGTTGACAGTAACTTTCTCATGTACCAGATAAAAGAAACTCTCAATGTGTGATCCATATGCTCAAAGCCCCGACTGTACACTCTCTTACAGAGTTTGAATGAAAGTCTTTATACGTTAATGGATGGTATCAAGAAGCGTATCACTGCATCACTTTCTCGACATTTGCCTTCTCCTGTTTTTGTGCTTGTTTTTTTTCACTTGAAGCGCTCCGCCATCTCCCCCTGTCACTTTGTGCAGAGAACTCACCTGTGAATAATTCATGAGGAGCAGCACATACGATTACACTGGTTAAAAAGTAATGAGGTACTGCCATAATAAAAGGTCGTCTTGCATTGTTTTACCGAGTGTATCTCACACACCTATGTTGTTGCTGGCCCCGAGTTCACATGAAAGCACATCCTTGTCGCCCCTGACAGAGCTCAGCGTTAAGAGAGAGAAAACAAGAAAACAAAACCCCAGCCTGTGGAGCAGGTGGTTAGAAAACAGGCACCACAGAAGCCCCCCCAACTCCCCACCAGCACAGCGGCATGATCCAGCCCAGGCTATGAGCTGTCACTGGGGGCTTTTCATGTCTCTGCTTGGGAAAGATCAGTAGACTCCCCGTCTGAGCTTGGAGCCCTTTGATAATCGATGGAGCTTACAGTGGTGCTTTGTAACGACAGCGACCGTTCACGGCCCAATCAAACTGCACCGCTGTCCTCTCTTGTTTGTTCCCAGGATTGTGCAGGCTATTTCCTGTTTGACTTAAAATGAGGCCTTGTGTTTTATGAGCATGTCAGTGTTGACAGCGAGGAGATACGTCGGCATTACAAAGATCCTCCTTTTTGAATCGCGGTACAATATCAGCACAGCTCGGCATTGTTTTCTGTGTAGTTAGAACAGATTTACAAGGCTGACAGTTTTACATAACGGGTACTCACACTCTGTGACACAATTTGATGCAATGAATCAACTTCATCACACAAAGAAGCATTAATGTGCCATAAGCCATCCTCCGTCGTATTTCAGATACTTAGCATTGGCATTACAAGTGTTCACGTAACAAAAATGCGACATGATTTGTAATGATCGGCCTTAAAGTGCGTCCAAAATGCATGGCTAAATTAGTACAAAGTAATCCAAAATCAGTAAAGCAACACTCACGCCCAAAAGGTATCAAACACTGTCACTTTGCAGTCTTGAAAGTGGGTTGTAATCTCATCGATGAGGATCAGCAGCTGTGGTAAGCTTGTGCTCATATTATACTTTTTGGCTTTTTCCCTTTCTTTTATTGTGTTATATATCTTTTTTGTGCACGTAATAGGTTTACAAAGTGAAAAAGCCCAAAGTCCACCCCAAAGGGAACTACCATTAACAGAAAACACTGTTCACAAACTGCTCCAAACAGCTCTATTGTAGTCCAGCCTTTACTTCCATGACAAACGCACGTCACTTTGTAACACACGTTAAAATGCTCGCCTAGCTGCTAGTATGGCCAAAATGGGACCCCATCGAAATCTCAAGGGGTTTATCCTAATAAACAAATGTGAACACATGGCACACCCTCATACTCTGCTTCCCAACAAAGATTGAATAGAAGTGTGATGCCTCACTCTGTAGCTAAAACAGAGAGCTCAACACACAGGGTGAAAAGAGGAGCTGCAGCAATGTGCAGTACAACAAAATATGGTGTTAAACCATGTAAACCTATTCTGATATAACCTCTAAATACAATTATGAACCTGAAAATGAGCATAACATGAGCACTTTAAATTACGCTAAATATTTCACTGTAAAAAAAAACTACAAAATGTCTTTATAAACTTCTCAAACTTCTTCTGCAGCACAATTCACACCACCACTTTTATCTTTAAGCTCAGAACAAGTTTTTACTTTCACCAAAAAAGTGGGTGTATATTCAGCATATTCTGGTGAAAGGACAATTATGTAGAAAAACTAGGCATTCAGATGGGCAGCAGAGAGATGGATTATGCCACAATGGGTTGTTTGAGGAGTTTCTATGCTGGTGTTGATACCTTTTTTTCCACTGTGGAAATGAGAAACCATTACAATCCAAAGTAAATCGACTGAACACAAGTTGAACAAACTGCTGTTCTCCAACAATGACAAAACTTTCAACAACCACAGTTTAAGCCTACAGAGAGAGAGAGAGAGTGTGTGTTTGACAATACATTTTGGAGGAGTGTCTCTTTAATAACCTAAGAGGCCTTGTGTTAATGAGATTGACTGATTGGCTGTGCCACCAGGCGAGCGTGCAGAAAAACAAAAGAAAAGATAAACACAATGATTTCAAAGATGTTAATTAAAAAAATGTCAGAAACAGCCCCCGTCGTAATCTCAGGTATTCTCCACCTCCGATCTATTTCTGTCCCACAAATACATTATTTAGTGGTTGTGAATCTAATTAAGTATTGAACATGCACAGATGGTGCTCTTGACCTCCTGTGAGTGCAGTATGTTGTATGTATATGCTGCAACAACTGACACACGTGTCTCTGATTGCATGCAAAATACTTGGATGTGTCCACGTGTTGCTGTATAGACTTGAAGAATGGCATTCACTCTGGATGAAACATACTGTTATGTATGTATTTATGTTTTCTGTGTGTGAATGTACATTCCTGTGTGTAATTATAGTATGATTCATACGCGGACATATGAAGAGAACCTGTTCATTTGCTGTCTAAATCGGTTAGCTAGACCGAGTTAATAAGCCGTCAAGCAGGCGACATAGTGACATTTCCACTGCCTCTCTGTGTGTGTAAACTCATGTGCATAAGTTTATGTGTGTGTGTGTGTGTGTGTGTGTGTGTGTGTGTGTGTGTGTGTGTGTGTCTTCCCTACAGCTTTTCAGTACCCACTACACAGGACAAACAGTACAATGACACAAATAACATGTAGGGAGAAAGAAACCAAACTAGTGGATGAAAGAGAACAGATTGATTGAATAGGAGATATATAAAGAGCCCATGTAGTGGAAACACACAGCGTACACAGCGAGTTTACGCTCCCCAAGGTTGTTTTAATATTTTTGAGCCACTTGCTTCTGTAAAGTAGAGCTATATGGATTTATAAGTACACATTTATTGTGTACATGCATGTCTGTGTGTGTTTGTATACAGTATACAGAGTTTGTGAGTCACTGATGTGTTTTATTTGGTGTATTCTTGGTCATGCAATGTGTTCCCATTCAATGTCCATTTCTTTTTTCCCGTCTGTCTCTCTCTCTTGTTCTTCCCTTAATCCCTCATTCATAGGTGGATGTCACCAGCTGTTAATGAACTGGGCAACACTGGAGACACTGGGAGCGCATGTTTTTTTCAAATGCATTCTCTACTTTTTATACTTGTAATGTTTGGCCTTGGTCACATTATGCACACTTGAAGGCAACACTTTCTGCCTGCCGCCATCTCCTACCTCTTTTATTGCCATCCATCACTCTCCCTGTCTGCCTCAGCCTCCACTCTTCTCATTTAATGTCTGCTGTGGGCTGACCAGATCAATAGTCTAAGACAAACATGCACAGACATTAACACATAAACACATACACACATGCACACCGATGTGCATGCAGGGAAAAGAACAAACCACACACACATTAAAAGGAAATATCTGGGCCCTTCAACTATAATCACAGGGGCTTTTGTGGGCTGTAGGGATGAAATTTTTTTTTCACCGATGTTTGATACAATTACAGTACCTGAAAAATAGATGGATATGGGGGGAAAAGTGACTAGAATTAGCCAACCAGCTGGCAACATCCAGAGAGTGCAGGGCATGATTACCATCCTGTGAATGTGCATCACCGGAGTGGAGCTGAGGTGAAATGACTTGTGTCAGGTTTGCAGGACCACTAGTGGCTGACGGCCTCGTCACACACAGCCCCGAGCGGCCTATGTGCAAATCATGCTCGTCCGCTTGCGTAAAAAACCTGATTATGACTTTTTAGCTTTTCAGATTTTCCCTGCCCCTCTCTCGGCGGCGGATGCGCCCAGTCACAGTTACTCAATGCCGGCCTCTGGACGATTAAGCACCATCTCACTCCAAGCATGACCGATTCTTCTGCTCCCCTCTCACACACTCGTCGCTCGCCGGCGAGGTCAGGACACAGACGAGCCGAGGACTTCATTCCTTACGCTTCTGTCGGTTAAATCAGGTCGGATGAGTGTCATCCTCCCCTCCTCTTTAAGAGCATGGTAATCTGATTCTTTCTACTCATGCCTCTATCCACTCTATTCTCCTCTGCCTACAACTCTCTTGGTTTATCCCCCAACTCTGTCTTTATGTCTTCATCACGGTTGTGTTATGATTGAATTAAGGCCTCTGGAGTGGCTCTAAAGGCCCTTGTGGGGTTGCTGTGCTGTCACCAACAGACCTACATCTCCCCTCCATGCCGCCCAGGCCGCTCTCTCTGCCACCTTGGATCACAAGGAAAGAATGAAAAGAAGGACAAGAGAAAAGAAAACAAACACTGACCTCATGCCAGCTTCTTTGCTTGCAACATGTATGTGTGTGTGTTTAAATCTATGAGATGTGGCAGGAATGAAGAAGTGGTCTGGTTGTTGTTATCAGGAATGTAAAATAGTAGGGCAATGTCCTTTGAAGCTTTTAGACCATTTTTCAGTGCTAACATTTCGCTCCTTCTCTGTCCCCTTCTGTCTTTTTTGCCACCAAGCTTGACTTTGGCTAATATTTAAGTGACGCATAGCTGCATTACAAGTTCTCAAAATCCTTCTAATTCTGTTCACTCAATTAAATGGTCGAGATTAACACGTGGAGTAATTTCCTGACATCTGTTGCCTTTGCTCAAACTGTAAAAGTAGTAGCACTTTACATTACGTGCATGCATATTCTCTGTGATATATACAAAGCACAAACAAAAAGAGATTAATATGCACAAATGCACAGATAGACGTACGCAGCAGTACATTGAGGCGGAGATAGTGTGAGGGGGGTAGGGAGGCAGAGGGTATCCAAACAGGCTGGTTAGAAGCATGCTGTTATAATTAGGCCTGACAGTCTCCTCTCAGAACATGAATAAAAAGCATGGAGCCCCAGACCTGGACCCATGCATGATGGTTTAGTGCCAGGGAAACAAAAGTATGGCTCACACTTCAGACACGTGTAATTAATGCACAGATTAAGGCATTGATAGTGCAGAGGGCTGAGAAAAGGTGTGTGTAAAAATGTGTGTATGCAAAAGAAGTAATGACTGAGGGAGCCAATCATACAGTGCAGCATATTTTGAGTTTGTACATAAGAAAAAAAACAAATCCATTCTCTATTTTCTCTATTGATTCCTCCACTTTATAAGCTCGGACGGCAACACAGTATTTGCTCTATTTTCCAAGCTTTCAGAAAAGAAGCAACTTATTTTTCTCTCTTGAATCACAAGGATCGCGGAGTCGTGGCCTTTGATTTTCATCACACTTTATCGGGTTGACCAGAGGGTACTTACCTTTACTACACTCGCTTTGTCTCTCCCTCACTACCGTGGCTCTCAGAATAGTCATATGCTCGTTTCCAAGGCAACCAACCAGGACCTGGGTCCAGGGAGGGTTGACAGACATTGAATGGAAAAACATGAAGAAGTGGCTGCTCTCACAAAACACCAATACCTTTTATTAAAATGTTGCAACATTGCCTTTGTGCAATATAAAGATTAGTTAGCAAAAGTGACACAAATGCAACTTGTTAATTCAGGATCTATTCTTATTCAGGCCTTACAAACATGCCGGGTGTAATATTTTCCCTCGCCAAATGGATGAAGCAAACTAGATTTTTCGGGATAAGCTGCAGCCCCCCCAGAGAAAAAGAGATTTAATTTTCTTTTCCCCGGGTCACTACACCAAGTAAGCCCCATTAATGTAAAGAGAGAAATTAGAGGCTTAAAAGAAGTGAAAAAGAAAACTCAGTGGGCCAGCACTAAGAGAGAACACTGCTATCAGTTGTCTAATTAATCTGTTGGCTCGGTGATGTCCAGGGAACAGAGGGAAGGACGAGGAGCTGCAGCGACAGCAAGAGACAAGAAGAACAATAGGAATCCCAGTCTCACACTTCTTCACTGGGGTGTTGTATTATCCTGTTATTTTTGAGCAGCAGAAGGGGACAATTAATAGCAGGGCGCTCAGTGTAAAGCGCTTCAAGGGTCAGAGATATTTTGAATTATTTTGTGTTCATTCCCACAAGGGTGACAGTACACTTGTGCCTTAAATCTATATAGTTAAAATTGCCACTTAATATTACATGGCTTGGTGTGTAGACCATCAAACAGACATGTCAATCTGAGCTAAGATTAAAATCTTAATAAATCTTTTGGGCTGCCCTTCAAAGAAATGCTGTTACTCTCCAAAAGGGGATGCTGTTTCCTGTCTTCTCTCGTAGGGTGAACTATGTGATCGGGCCGCTCAGTTACACAGAGAGAGAGAGAGAGAGAGAGAGAGAGAGAGAGAGAGAGAGAGAGAGAGAGAGAGAGAGAGAGAGCACTGTAGCTGGTAGGCCTCAGGCCAAGTGACCCTCCCAAATGTATCCCAGCATCCCTGCTGACACCAGCCCCCAAAGGACAATGTGATTCATGCCTCGATTTCTGTTCTTTTCTTCTACTCATCCCATTAAATTGGACATTATATCGGGAGAATAATAGTGTGAATAGCCTGCTATAGTGCCAGTGCAGGTGCAGGGTTTGGTATTCATCTAATGAGCACACCTCTTTTTAGTTCTCCTAAAATGGCTGCAGACAAAAATGGAATGTTCAGTGTTGATTTGCTGCTGCTATATGCTCAACTATTTAGACCTACATAAAACATAATTTGCTATAAAGACCAAAACAGTGATAACATTTGGCACTGTGTTATCAGAGCAGCATTACTCACCGTAAATTGAAGCTTTGGCTGAATTTCATTTTGTGAAGCATCTTCCTGGTTTAAAGATAATAATAATAATGTTAAGATCATGTTTAGGACAACCAGGGAAACCCATAAGATCTACAGTGAGTGCGCTTAAAATATGTCTCACAAACAGTACACCTCCAGCTCTCTGCCATTGTTGAACGACGGCTGAGAGCTGATATCCAATCAGATCCACAGGTCTGACCAGGAGTCGCTGAGACAGATACTCTTACAGATCTTTAAAGAACACTTTCCCCCCAGTTTGTGGGTAGTTAAAATTACTGAAGCAGTTATATCTGAAATTAATAAAAATGATTTTTTTTTTTCAATTAAGCCTTCTTTTCATCATCTCACAAATAATTAGACTCAGTTTTATTTAATTGCCAAGTCATATTTACTTACTTACTTAAACAAATGAAACAATGGAGCCACTGTGGAGTGAGAAGATGATAGAAAATTCTCCTGTAATTTTTCTCACACTGAAGTTTTTTCCCTGTGAATTTATTTCTTAAGGCACAAGAGTCTGACATCAAGGACAGACAGACCACGTTTTTCTTTTGACAATATGGTTCCTGGTTTTCTTTTTTTTATCCAAATCAAAAAGCAAAAAAGTACTGATCCGTCCGCTACCTATCTATCAATTAATAAAAACCAAATAGAAAAGCTCAAATTGTGAGTGAGAAAAAGAAGCTGCTCTAAAAAGGCGTTGTGTTCTCAAAATCAGGTCTTGTACGGTAGATTAGGAAGTCAGAGTCCTTCAGTTTTCTTAGAGTAACCCTGCATTTCCCTGTGATGAAGTCTTAAAGATCTGAAGAGCATCAAGAGACACATTGAAGAGAAGTGCCTTCAGTTTTTATTCATGTTCCTTCCCCTTTCTTTTTCAAGTGATCTGCAGCTTCAGAGAGAGGAGGGTGAGGGAAAGAGACAGAGAGAGAGAGGGAGAAAGAGAAGTGTTTTCTAATAGAAATGAGGCAAGTCGAAGTACTGTAGACTCTTCAGTCGGGCTGAGGCTGTCACTGCTCAGTTCAAAACATTCTGCCATGCAAAACAGCCCGAAACCTGTTATATGACTTCACTTTGAGCATCAGGGAAACTCATTCACAAGCAGGTCAGACTCTTTAAAACTTTGAGAAATTTGAAAATCCTGTTCAAAGAATTGATTAAGGGCCGCCAGCCAAATTGTCGTGTTGGTCCACGATTTTGTTTACCGTTTTATTGTATTTTATATTATATTTATTCTTTGTCAATGAATATCATTGTCTCAGTTATTGGCAAGCAACAAGGAGTGAATTTGTCATAACCGCAAGCATGCACTGCAAACACACACACACACACACACACACACACACACACACACACACACACACACACACACACACACATGGTTCTCATATTCTGGAGGACAGCTGCAAGGGTGTGGAAGCCTTGGGAAAATGGATCATGGAATCAGGCCAATCAACTTCCTCCGTAGCCAGCACCTGTTTGTATGTATCTGCTGCTGACAATTTCACAATAAGAAGTGATTATGAAAATATACAGAGATTAATACACACATTCTGAAGTAAACACAATAGATTACTGTCACAAACATGTCTTTCTACAAAAAAAATATTTAAATTTAAGTTATGCAGTAGAGTAAGTATATATGATTTTCTGCTTGCATGTTTGTCACTGAGGTTTATTCAACAGAGATTATGCAAATTTGAGTCTATTACACATCCAGCCCTAATTCACTAAACCCCGTTATAATTAAGACACACATCCACCATGGAGAAAACCACACACACACACACACACACACACACACACACACACACACACACACACAAAACAAAACAAAACAAAAGTGCTACCTTTAAATATTCCCTCGACCAAAAAGAAAGACGAAGAGATGCTGAGATGATGACAGTTAATGCGCCTTGATGTTTTTTTCACTCAGAAAACAGGAAGGCTGTGTGTGTGTGTGTGTGTGTGTGTGTGTGTGTGCGCACACATGTTAGTGTGTGTCATGAGAGAGACTGCTCACGTGTGTGTATGTGTGTGTGAGCCGAGGGGTGGTAGACGATCTTCTCTAAAGCGGCCCAGGCAGGCATCAGCACTCAATCATCCCAGATCTGCCAGACGACACCAGCAGAGAAAACACATTACCCATGTCGTGTCGCCTCGTCTTCTTCTGTTGTCTTCTCTTTATTATATTTAGGGCTGCCTTGCCTCAGGGTCAGGTGACAATCTGCATTCTCTTTCTACAAGTTTTCTCAAAACTGTCTGGAGTTTTTTTTGTATTGTTATTTTTTTTTTTTTTTTTTTTGTATTTCATTTTTCAAAAAAAAATTTCTACCTCTCTGTTAAAGGGGAGCTGTTGATGGTTTTTAATCCCTACATGAGTCCCTTTGCAGATGACTCTGCTGGCATGGTGTCAGAAAGAAACTAACAGAGAGCAGCGCTACGCATTAGACAAAAGATGAATATCGTCAGAAGGGAGGAAGGGAATAGAGAGAAGAGGCAAGGAGCCCATTTGAAGTGCCTGTCTAAGTTTTGGTAAAAAAAAATGAGTTCTTTATAACGGCATATAAATATATAAATGAAACACTTAAAGACATTATCAGGCACTTTCATTCCCTCTGCCTTTTGTGTGCTGGTTGAGGTGGGAAACAGAAGGGAAGTAAACACATCTGCATATCTGAGTCATTGGTTCCAAGGGAGCTGTTATGGGCTGTCTCTGCAAATCTCTTCTCTGTGTTGCTTACAGCCCACCAGCAACAAAACCAACCCCCCACGCCGCTGATGCCGGGTCAGATATTTCAACAGTCTTCTTACTGATGTGGTTAGATTTGAGGGTATCAAATCTGATTTGAGATTTCAAATGGCTGTGCACCCTTTTAGTTTATCTTTTCCAGGTATGAACACATGTGCCCATGGTCCACCGCAGAGGAAGGCGTGTGTCACTGCTGTTTAGTGTCCAGTTGACGGTAAGTTGGCACAGTCGGTGTAACAGAGTGGGCCAAGACCGGTCAGGCCCTCTGTCTCCACGGCAGCCATCACCTGGACAACCAAGCATGCCAAGCCTGTGGCCACATCTATGGGATCAGAGTTACGCTATCAACTGGCAGCAAGTACAAGGCTGGGGACGTTTTCTCTCTCCACCGTCTTCATCACTTCTCATACAAACTGCTCACACAAATATGATTACGGCCCACAAGGTGCAGCGAAGTTCTTCCCACTTTACCCATCCAGTAAGTACTCTATAGTCATTTTGAAATAAACCCCAAAAGATTGAAAAAGGTTCTGCAGAATATTTCCCCAAACATCCAGCTTTGTTGCTCAGTAATGGTCACACTCGTATTATTACAATAGGTACCCTGTAGTTAAAAATACTTACAGTTAAAACAGTTCTTGTTTTGTTCCTCCCAAACGCCAGATTGTTGTTCAGTAGTTCATACTTTACCCTGTATTATTAAAATAGGTACCCATTCCGTTCCCATGAACCATTCGTACATATAGCTATGAAAAGTAATGCACTGTAATTTGTATTCCACGTATTTGTTACTGTAAGCCGCACATTGACTGCTGCTGTAAGTCAGCAACAACTAGTATTAATAATGACAGTAGCACCTACTAAAAAGACCACAGAAATCCATGAAGAGGATGTCGGGGTGATGGATGGGTCCCAAAACTCAGGATCTTCAAGCAGGGGATTGGTGTTTGTGTACCGGAAGAAGTTAAGGGGAAAACACCAGACTTTCACCTGAGAAATGGGTATTCATGTCCCAGATGTACTATTTAAGGTGGTGTTTTAATCCAAATCACAAACTTTTTTCTAATCTTTACCAGTCATTTTGTTGCCTACACGTAACTGTCTTGACCGCTGTCACGAGCGTCACCCTGCGCTGACCGGTAGCCACATCACAGTCACCTTTTGGGGTCGTAATACAACAAGACGGGAGACATTCAAAGTTTCATCCGAAAGCCTCAATAGAAGCTTTGAATAAAATAAGTTGAGATCTGATACAGCCCTTATCGTTAGTACAAAAGATGACACCGTAAATTGGGAGGAATGCTGCTGTACATTGCGGGCCGTAATCTAAGACGTTAACTGCAAATATACTGTATATGCAGTTAAACACAAAAAGGTACAAAAACTACCCTCTGAGTGATTAATTCCATCACTGTTCAACACTTTGTACTCCATTACGTGTGTTTCTATGGCCACGCCTGGATGTCTTCTAACCTTGAGATCCTTTCCTGTTTCTCTTGTTCACGGTTTGTACGTACGTATGTGTATGTGTGTGTGTGTGTGTGTGTGTGTGTGTGTATGTGTGTTTATTCCTTGTTGTCAGTGAGAGGTCTCTTTCAGTATGGCTGTCACCCCCAAGACCAGGCTCATACAACAGGAATAATGAGCAACTATTCTGCTCTGTTGCAGCAAACCAAACAAGGTTTACAAAGGAGAAGGACTCCGGGGGTCAAGGCTGAGCTCTGGCTCTCTCTCCCTGTCTCACAAAAGATACACGCACAAAACACGCACGCACGCACGCACGCACGCACGCACACTTATTAATGACTTGCGTATGTCCCCAGTGTGTATGGGGTCACCATGGTAACATTGTCTACTGCAGCAAATGGCTGGGATGTTGATGTGATGGGTTCTCGACCAAAGTTTATTGATCCACAAGATTTGGTGCCTGTTTCAAAGAAAAATCTTGTTCTGCGTTGTTAAGACTTGCGATCAATAAGAAGAAATCCCTGGAAACTTGATGCATTTATACTCTTGAGATATTCACAGTTTATGGGTTGTGTTTATGTGTTTATTTCTAGCCTGTTGTATGTTCCAGTAGTCTAAATGCTTTGGTGTGCGTGCGTGTGTGTGCAGAGTGTGTGTGTGTGTGTGTGTGTGTGCGTGCGTGTGTGTGTGTGTGTGTGTTCCATGGGTACTTCCTGTGGTTGTGTCAATGCAGCAGAGATGATTCATGACTTTCACTGTTGGTTCAGAGAGAGAAAATTCATATCACAAATTTGTCTCTTTCCAACACTATGCAACTATAGATTCTCTCTCACACACACACACACACACACACACACACACACACACACACACACACACACACACACACACACACACACACACACACACACACACACACACACACACACACACACACACACACACACACACACACACACACACACACACACACACACAATCTCTCTGGTGCTGTTATGTTACAGTGTTCCAACTCCCACACAAACAGACAAAAATATGGGCATTTTCAATTATGCTTTTTGCCGTAACTGACACAAATGAACCAAAAATATCTTTAACGTGCACTCATTTCTCACTTCCTCTGACTAGCAGCTTATGATTGTTGTTATAAATATCATAATCACATAACAGTAGGTAAGATTTACACAGTGGTGGCTTTTAAATTAACAAAAAAAAAAAGAAGAAGCAATTTATGTAACAGATTACTTTTAGAAATCTGTCTCTTAATTCAGTGCTCCGCTGTGCTTTATCCGGAACCGCTGAAGCACATTTGTGAGTATAGTACAAAGGATAAAGTCCTTTTTTCTGTGTTCTGCGGTGCACTGTTAGCAGAGATCACGGGAAACAATAGCCCACGGGAAGTGAGAGCAGCTACAAAGCACGAGAGCACGAGAGCACGAGAGCACGAGAGCACAAGAGCATAAGAATATAAAAAGAAAAAAAAAGAATCTATACAGTGTGTGTGAGTATGCTTGGTGAAATAGACTTGTGTGTCTAACATTTTGTGCACAGAAATAATTTCAGTTAGTCAAAGCAACAGCAGTAATAAAAGTAGGCTGTTGCTCACGTTATCACCACTGCCTATGGTGTTATCTTAAAGGGGAAAGTCCGCACACAGGAAACTTTACAGTTTACTTACAGTATCCAATTACATTTCAGTCAACAATTTTTCCTTTTTAAAATGAAGCCACAACTTCCTCATTGCTGATTTTCCACGCCTCTGTTGCTCTCTTTTTCTTTTTTCCGAACGTTTCGTCACTGGGTTGTGGTTTTCTCACTACTCACAGTGCACAGGAAGTGTGTTGTGGCAAAACAGGTCCCTGTCACTGTTTCCACTCCTCACTGAGGACCACAGAGCTAAATTTAACACCAATAACAAGATCACAGATGCCCAAAATACTCACTTCCACATACGTAGAGGTTGAATTTAACTACTCTGAGCTATTTATATTTAACCATGTTAATATACTTATGTCTGGGCTGAGGTTAAGTTTGCTGTGTGACAGTCTGCCACAAAGGAAACAGACCAAGCCAATTAGCGAGATGTGGGGTTATAGAGGAGCTAGTCAAGTCAGGACAGTTAGCCACAAAAGCTTAACTGCCCATGATGATCACATGAATGAAGTCTGCTCAGAGAATAGACTGATTGGCACCGACATGTGTGTCAATCTGACACCTGACTGAGAGCTGGCGCATGGTTTTGACGCAAATGGTCATCATCGATCAGTTTATTGGATTAGTCCCTTGCTTTAGCTAAAAGTGTGCTCACTACAAACACAACTGCTGACGTCGGTTTGTGTCACCAAAAATACTCATGAATGTGCATCATTACAGAGTTCAGATCAGTCCTCTTTCTCAGCTATCAAATTTGAGGAACTGAAATGTCTGCCACCTCAAAACCTATTAGATATGGTGTCACATGTTGGTGTAAAAATAGAACATGGGTTATTTTAATGGAATGTATGGTTCAAGAGTTTCATACAACAGAAAAAAGGAAGAGGGAAAAAGTTGTTTGCTATTTGTAGTAGGCAATAAATGGAACATGCAAAAATGAAAGAGAAGGAGTGGAAAAAGAAATACAGTATGTGAAAGAAACAATATCCAACAAGCTACAGGGAGAAAAAAATGTGTTGAAGACCAAGGATCAATCCCACTGAGACGAGACATGACTGAAGCCGTATAACATTGTTGAACGCCTTCAGATCATGTCCGGGAATACAGTATATCTGTAAAAGACCGGCAGTATCAATATCAGCCCCTTTATCTGGAGCAGCTCCTCTCGCCACTCTGTCTTTGTGTCAAGGGTATTGTGGGGCCTCGACTGAACCCACCTCTGCACTGCCAGCGTATGCTCAGTATCAGAGCAGTCGAGATGATAGGGGTTGAAAAAGAGGCCAGTGGACTTGGACCGCAGCCAGGGTTTAACTCTGGCTAAAGTTATGCACTGCTCACTGTGACTGGCTCCGCTAACTCAGTCTGGCTGGGAGCAGAAGCCAATAGCGGGACAATTACCCTGGGCACTGCCGAGTAATGTTGGCCA
Source organism: Perca flavescens (assembly GCF_004354835.1). NCBI lineage: Eukaryota > Metazoa > Chordata > Actinopteri > Perciformes > Percidae > Perca > Perca flavescens. Next base: position 21,401,089 of record NC_041340.1, read on the forward strand.
AAGTCTGGTCTGTGTCCATGTGGGTGTAAGTTCAGACACACACACACACACACACACACACACACACACACACACACACACACACATACACATACACACACACACACACACACACACACACACACACACACACACACACACACACACATATACACACACACACACACACACTACAAAATTGCTGATTAGCACAAATCTGAGAATCTGTTTTAACCCCTTCAACTTTTCCCACTTTGTTTCTCCTTCATTTTTTTAAGGTAGTAAAAGTCATCTTATTGCACACTGTCTGACATTAGGACATATACATTTTATATTCCGTATCAGCTTGTTTTTCATTGAAGCGATGTTGACACTGAGCGAATTAAACCACTTTTTTCTGGTTGCACCATTCTATCAAATGGAAAATTTGCTACACATATTGCTCATGATTTTTTTTACACATTTTTATCTTTGCAAACTTTGGGATCAATAAAATCTGTAGGTCTGAATTATGTTTGGCTACAGAAAAACATTTGTAAAAGTTAAGCTTCTTTATACATGTACAGTATATTTACTGTATATATATTTAAAGTCCCTTGTAGGAATGACTGGCACGAACTTCAGTGACTGGCCCAGCGCGTGTTATTTTGGTTACAGGGGTTAAAGAAAAGACAAACACGTAATCAGTGGCAGCAAAGCGTCAGTCTCCTAGTTTCTATTTCATTGTTTTTCTCTTTTTTTCTCTGTAACTTCCTCCCTCCTACTAATTCTCTCTCATTTTGTCCCAGCTCTGATTCTCCATCCCTAACTCGCACTATCCCCCTGTCCTTCTGCTTGTGTGGCTCTATAGATAGGCTGATGTAAGGTAGATGTGGTGGGGCTTTGGAGAAAGCAGATTATCTCATTGTGTCACTAGTAGAAAATGAGCCAAACGGCCTGCTACTATAAATAGGCAGATTTAGTCCACCCCCCTACTCAGAGCTCGGCAGGAGATCAGACTCGGGAGTGCAACTTTAAGGCCAGGGTCAGTGTGTTACTATGGCGACACAGCAGTGTGTCAGGGGGTGAGGGTGTACATGAGATTGTGTGTGTGTGTGTGTGTGTGTGTGTGTATGTGTGTATGTGTGTCTGTGTGTCTGTGTGTGTGTGTGTGTGTGTGTGTCCCACCTCCCTGTTATCTGGGCCTCTCCAGCAGCAACAGCAGCAGCAATAGTCAGCCTCCCAGCCCCTGTTAAGAAAGAGCATGTTGGGTAACAGCAGTCTGGAGTTCCCCTGGACTCGCTCCAGACCTCCTCTCCCTTCCCTCCTGCCTCTCTCCCACAGTCCTCCCCTCCTTCTCCCCTCTCACCCACCCGCTTTTCCTCACTGGTGTTCTCACTGAGGAGAGATGTGGGTTTATGCATTGTGTGTGTCTGTGTGTGTACATGTGGCTATTCACAACAGTCCATACAGTACAGCTGCTAGTTTATTTGTACTGTTCACAGCAGGTCATCTCCTTTTGACATTTTCAGTGTTTTCAACACCACCTTTCCTCTGAACACTGCTCTTGGGACCATCTTTCCATTAACCCAAGTAGGCTCAATCTTCCTGTTAAACCATTACGAAAAACTGATTTAGAGTCAGTGTCAGCATCTTGACACATCCGTTCTGACTCATTTTCTCTAGTTCCCCATTCTGAAAATGAAAAACAATTTGTGCCTATTTGTGGCTGAGACCAAGCCCAGTCAGAATACCATCATCAACACAATCGCGTCATCATAGCAACAAATGTTGGGCAATGGGTGATGAAACACATCAGCTCAAAGTGTGTCTCATGGGGAATTGTTAAGGTGGGCAGACTTTGAAAAATCCCTTCAAATAAATGTACAGTAACTTACAAGATTCAGGTACTGAGGAGGAAGTTACCTAGTTCTTGTTTGAGCTGATTCAAAAGTTCAACTCAGAGTATTTAACATGCACATTTATGGTCAGATCCAGATTTGGTTCTTTTATTTTGTGCTGATTTTTCACTCTAAAATGCTGAAGCATGAATCCTCTAACTGCCAGATCCCAAACACAGAAAAGTCAGAGATGGTATGACATCAGATATTGAGAAAAAGTAGGTGTATAAATGTGAAAGATGTCAACAGCAAAATTACTGAGAGGGCCTGTTTTAGCATGTTTACCTGCACCCACTCCATTCAGTGTTTAGCCTCAGTGCCAGAGGAACAAGCTGCTGCACGCTTCTGCCACAAAAGCGCTCAACAGTAACTCACCTTGCTTTGCACCCAGCGCTGACAAAGCACAGCGTCACAGTTTCCGAAAAAAACCTCTCCTTCCACTTTTGCATCACCATGCATGCATACAAAAAACAGAAATGCAAGTGTATCTGTGTGAACCAGCAGGTCTCACACACACACACACACACACACACACACTGGATCTTTGACAGCAGATTCAGTTTTATGGTTACATACAGTACATTAAAGGACTGTACAGACGATGGTATCAAAAACACACATATCCTCTCTGAATTATTTGCCTTTAAAAAATTCCAATTATTGAAATTAACACAAGTGAAACTGAATTAATTGGTAGCTATTTAGATGTTACACAAAGTGTAAGAAACAAGAGGCAGATATAAGAATTAACTGAGCAAATGTTTAGCAACTGCTGACAGTAGCAAAGTCTAGCCCAAAAATATTTATGTACAATTATAAAAGTAAAAATTTTTTATATGTGGTGATTTAAGACGTCATCTGAGGGTAAAGCGGGAGATGAAGACTGTGTTTGTAGCCCCTCTTATTATGTAGATAAGTGACTTAAATTGGATCAGTTTATTTGTCTGGCTGGCCTTAAACAAGACCAAAGAGTCTAGCTTGTCTGAGCCACAGCCACTGAATAAGAACGAAACACAGACAGCTTCCTCTTTCCACCCATCAGCCGCTCAGCCGAGCTCCTCTCTGTTTCTGTCTTTTTTCTTCCTTTCACTCTATCGTTTTCTCCGACTCAGCCCTGGTGATATCACGGAGCAACGGATGTGATGTCACTTCCTGTTTGGTTTTTAGTCGCGCTGCCAGCGACTACAGAAGTAGCAGCTTGCTGACAGCTGCGAGTGGAGCTGGAATCATGCAAATAAACGGGGTCAAAGGTCAGAGCTCGCTGATTGTAAGTGTTTGTAAGCCCTTACAGCTGCTTTTTAGAGCCACATCAGAGTCACTGAACATTTTGTCTTTGTTGTTTGGTATGTGGCTCACCTAATGCTTGTTTTCTGTGAGTGCACCGCTCTTATACAGGTGTCTCCAAATCAACTTCTCCAACAATACAGGTGCACAAATCACTGAAGGTGAACTTTTTGCATAGCACAACAAACAAGGCCACAGCTGGAGGACAATACTCATTACTGTATATGTATATATATATATTGTATTATCTATTCTGCCAAAAAGAGCAGCAGTTAGAAAATTGCAACTCCTTTTCCTCATCATATGTCGCTAGTTGAGAGTCTCCTGGTGACAGACAGGCTGTGACACCCAGCCCTGGTAATAGAAGGCAATTATAAGCCATGGCGAGAGCAGTGGCAATGGGGAAAACTTTTATACAGCCCCCTCCTGGGGCGCTGACATGCAGACACACTGAAATTAATTGCTACAAAACATCAGGCAAGCTTGACGCACACATGCGCATAGTCAAACTCCTGGAAAGGAGAAGAATGAAACAATACACATCATGCGACGTTGCATTGATGCTCGTGAGGAGGAAGAAGAAGAAAGAAAAGGCAGCAAAGAGAAGCAGCAAAAAAACAAGTAGATCTCTTCCAACAAATCATGTTTTCATCTAAATAAAGAAGCCAAAGACAATAGACTTGGGTACCTTGGAGACCAGGAGGACTATTTCTCCATGGCAACCAGTGTGGTGTGTGACAATGCCGCAGTGCGAGGGTTTGAACTGCTAAAGCTGTCTGGGAATGCAGAGATAGATGGGGGGAGAGAAAGAGACTCAGAGAGTGAGACCCATGGAGGGCTGTCTGTGTGCTAGTAATGAGAACACACTGTCACAATCCCACTGCGAGAAAAATGGAAGTTCATGACTTTTCAACTCGCATTATTTTCTTTAAGTCAATACAGAGAGAAATCTTAAATTATGACACTAAGCCTGTTTATGTTTCCAACAGTTCATATCCAAATGTTCTCACACGTAAACATTTCTCTGGTGTTGCTATGGAGTTGTTCCCCTATTTGGCTATTAGAAAAAGCAGCACCATGTGGCCTTCAGAGGAGATTTATTTTAATTGTGTGGTGTATTGCGGCCAAGAGAATGTCAGGCTATATGCTGGGTGTGTGCTGTCAGCACACTTGTGGATACATGTACTCGGACATGATCGTGTGTGTGTGTGTGTGTGTGTGTGTGAGTGTTTGTGTTCAATACGCCACGTACACGCTGTGTTTGGATAGCAAGACAAACACAAATAATGGAACACGTTGGTGTGCGTCTATGTAGCAACTGTTTGTGTATTTCTTGTTGAAAAGTGGGGGATAAAGCTTTTTACTTCCTGTTTGATCACTCCTCCTCATACATGTTAATCCTGGATTTAATTGAGATTATTGTTGCATACTCTTGACTCTGGCATCTGAAAAGGGTGATTTCGGAAAAAAACTTGAGGTAGACTGAGGACACTGGATGTCTATCACAAACTGTACACTACTGCAAGTCTCAACACCGTCCTCACCCATTTCTCCTTGTCAGCATCACCCGACAACCATCAACATGCAATCTCCTTTGTGTGTCTTTATTTTTATTTGCAGTTTGCTTTATAGAAATTCATTACACTGTCTGCCGCCAGCGTAGGCAGAAAAATATTCCCTTGACTCAGCTGAACCCTCACCCTCCTTTAATGTAAACACTGCTCCTCAGTCACGTTTCTCCCATTAAGGTAAATGCTTGCATTATGTACGAATCTAGTCTCCTTAATCCAGTTGCACCATTAACCTGCACACCCAGGTGCAGGTTAATTGAAGAGAGAAAAAGAGACTCTGACTGTGGTAATTTGAAATAGATAATGTAAATTTAAAGCATTAGAGTAAATTAGATTACTTATAATTACTTATCGCTTGAGGAAATACTACCCCATGTTGAATTAAATTCTTGAAGAATACTTAGTCCTGATGAATTTGAGTAATAGGGAGCCACGTTTAACAACCCTCAAAACTATATCAAAACATCTGTTAACAAACTCTCACAAAACCCATGCAGTATAATCTAAGTCTCATTTATCCATTTGTATCCCAAACACATGCACTTTTGCTAAAACCTTACTATTTTTAACACTTCCTCATAACTCGTCCGACGACGAATTCACACGTGAGTAATTAAGATACAAATTATCATTTTAGGGGATGAAGTATTCCTTTAAGATGCTTTATGGTCTGGCTGCTGCAGAGTTTATATGTTGTTGAATCTTCAGTCCAAGTGACCCAAAGTGACATGTGGCCTCCGAGCCTCGACTCTTTAAGAAACCATTGTCCCATAAGCCAAATGCTTCTGACAGTTATTCATTTATTCATTCCTCCCGCCTTCCATTCCTTGGAAGTTTTTTTTTCTCCTTTTTCCTATGAAGCGTACGTGTGTAGCCGTTACTGTTGTTTGTCATCTTGTCTGTCTGCCTCGTCAGCCGTCATGCCTGTTGACATATGGCACTCAGAGTTAAATGATTATCGTATGATTGTAAAGGGTTGCGGGGCTTTCTGATGGAGACCTGTCTCCTCAGCCCTGTAGGCTATCCCATGTCGGCAGTCTCCAGCTGGAGTAGAGGGGAGGGTTGGAGGGTGGGGGAGAGGAGGGAAAGGGGCTTACCTGAATCAACCTGTCGTACCTTCCCTGAGGCTCACCTGTCAGCAACCCAGCGACAGTCACTTTCTCTTTCACTCTCTGTCTCAGACACTTTCTGGCTCCACCTTTCCATCACTTCCTCTGCCTCTGTATCTCTCCTTACCCATTTATCTCTCTGCTTCTCAGCCTCTCCACTCCTTCACTTTACTTCAGCTCCGACACTACAAAACAAATAACTCTCATTGTGTGTGTGTGTGTGTGTGTGTGTGTGTGTGTGTGTGTGTGTGTGTGTGTGTGTGTGTGTGTGTGTGTGTGTGTGTGTGTGTGTGTGTGTGTGTGTCTTGCCTTGCCTGTTTGTATAACACCAGGTTTAGACAGGTCATCCATTGAGAGACAGGGTGATTCAGGGCAAGCTTACCAAATTTTAAGTAGCTCAGGCTTTGTGTTTATAGCTCTTAGTTCTTCCCTTTCCTGACATTTTCTGAAAAAAACATTACAGGCCAAGGAGCAAGGGTGATGGCTTGACTGTCTGATGCAATAATAAACCCACGCTGCATAAAGCTGCTCTTCCACATAAACAGATGTGGACTGGCAAAGCTCCATGTGACTGTGGACTAAAGCAAAGTTTAAAGTCCCGACAAAAATCTGAAGACTGTAGAATAAAAACAGGTCTGTGAGTTTGAATGTTTTCTGTCTGCTCCGAGTATGTATGCACATGAGTCACACCCAAACGTGTTCGCTAAAGACAACAAACCAGTTGCTCTTCAGTCTGGACGCTGAGGCCAGATCTTTCTGCCCCGCTCGCTCCTTTTTCTCTTCCTGTCTGTCTCTCTGTCCACATGAGGACGTCAGCGGTGCGCAGAGGAGTTGGTTTTAGTCAGCTCAGTCAATGAGCCAATAAGGAGCTTTGTCCCAGTGCAACGAAGTGCAACATCCAGGCAGCTTTGAAGTCAACTTAAAACGAATCTGGTCTGTGCCGGATTTTCTACACTACAAAGTGACTGACAGCAGATGACTTAAGTAACCACATTGTAATAGAAATACTGGATTACAGGTAAAAGTCTTGCATTTAAAATCTTACTGAAATAAAAGTACTATTAGTATTATTAGTTCTTAAAGTATCAAAAGAATAAGTACACATTCTGCAGAAAATGGCGTCTATATCTTATATCATATTATTAGATTGTTCTTACTGTAATTACATCAGCAACATTTTATTTCTTGTAGCTGTTGTAGTTTGAACTACTTCATATACAGTTAGGTAGTTTAGTTAAGTGGTTCCCAACCTAGGGTCTAGGGTTTGGCCCCCTCAAAATGGTCACAAGATAAATCTGGAGGGGTCATGACACACTTAATGGGGCAGAAAAAGCAGTTCAAAAGTTCTGCTACACAAATCATATGTTTTTATGCAAAATCTTCATCTGAAAAGTAACTGCAGCTGTGAGATAAAGATAGTGGAGAAAAAGGGTACAACAATTTGCTCTGAACTCTGGTGGAGAAGAATAAAGTGGCATAAAATGGAAATACTCAAGTTAAGTACAAGTACCTCAAAATGCTACTTCAGTACAGTACTTGAGAAAATGAGCCAAATCTCAGCTCCCGATCAATAACAGCACAATGGGTGCCATTACTTATCTAGGCTGGTAAAATTCAATAGCATTTTTAAATAGAATACTTTATTGGCTTCAGTGGTTATTGACTTGATCAGCTAAGCTAATGCACTGGCTTCTTAAACCCTAAGAACATAAAAAAGTCTATACCACTGAAGATGCCATACACACAGCTGACCTATCTACATCGGTTCTGTCAACATGCCGGGGTCTTGCCACCCACGGATTATGTTATACACAGCTCAGACAAAGACAGAAAAGTGTTTTATGACAACCTTTAAATGTTACCCGTTGCTACTATGACCGCTACATGGTGTGGGGAAGCCCCGTCTTTGAGCGAGCTACCGGTGACTCATCGGTAGCTGAAAGGTCAGAGGTCAGATCTTTTGTCACAAGCATCAAACAGGCTGGGGCCCAGTGAGTCACACATCCTCGGGGACGCGGTGGAGTGGGCTTTGTGCTGGGTTTGGTATTGGGTCTCTGTTAGATACCACCTTCAGGAGGCAACAACAGGCAGATGAGCAGATAGAGCTGCTATTTGATGCCGGGGCCCTGTTTCTGTGTGATACAGTATACTAACACCTATCCTGCTCCACAGCCTGGGGTAATACGACAGTGAGGGACGCCTGCAGTGACTCAAGTGCGAGCAGACTGTTTTTCAAAAGTCCTCCCCATACAGGGCCTAAAGCTTTAGTAGGTCAGCCCTCACAGTAAAAGAAAACTTGTTTCTTACCCATAAAATCACACGCCACTAACACAAGGCCAGCAGCCACAGCAGCATTCCTGGCCTCCTCTGAACAGAGTAAAAAAATGTCTGGCTGCTTCAGCACCGCAACAGGTGGTGTGCTGTAATCTTCTGCATTGTATTGTAATGGGCTGATTAAGATTTCAATAAGTGAGCCAAAGTTTATGATGACTGGAGTCGAGGTGTCAAGTACATATTTAAACAGACATACGGTAATGGTTGCCTCATCGACGGTGGGTTCCAGAATCCCATCAGATCCATTTGGCTTTTCTTGCATGTCAATTAGTCCGGAGATTTTTTTACGACCCCTTTACACTGCCAGTTTCCTCGACGTTTCCAACAGATTTTATCCCTCTCAAGCCAGGTTGTCTTTTCCCAGGCATATCTCACTCTGTGTGTAAAAGGTCAGGCCGCACACTCCTGCTGGCGTCACTTTAAAAACTGGGAGAAAAATGACATTTATCAAATAACCTCCTATCATGTTCTCTGCTCCTCTCCCAGTCACTTTAAGGCTATGGGCTAATATTCAGCCTGTCACTCTGTCCGAGACGATCAGGCCTCCGCTCTTCTACCATTTAATTATCAACTCTCCCTGTGTTTTATAGGCCCCAACACATCAATGCCACATAACATTTTTTATCATCTTAAAATCCACCTCTCTCTCTCCATCCCACTTGGGAAAATAAAACTATGATAGCTGCATTGCATTCTGTGCTCCAAAATAACCAGGTCCTCTCTCTTTCTCTCTCTGTTATTACATTATTCTTTCCTCCCCATCCTTTCTGCTATATTATGTAACATGCAAGCAAGCTTTAGTTACTGCCATCGTCCAACCTCTAATCTTGGTCCGCGCATCATGGGAGCACACAATGCTGATCACACCTGTATGCTAATGGTAAGGGATTGCACCACCGGTCGGTGTGGGTGGCCCGGTAGGAGAGGAGGTGTGACGGAGGAGCAGGAGTGTCTGTCTGCCTGCCTGTCTGTCTGTCTCTGTCTCTCTGACTGACTGCATGGCATTGGCTGCTAAAAAATGCCAGCATAAAGCTTGGTATTTGCTCCCACGTACAGTATGTGGGTGTGAGGATTCTCTCTTGATCTCTCTATTTTCTATTTTTTCTATCGCCCTCACCCTTCCTTCCCACCTTCTCAATCTCTTTTTCTCAACCTGCCTCCATATCCTCGAGATCTATACATCTCTATTTCTACACTTTCTTTCCCCTCTCCCTTTATTTTTATGTTCCAACTCCTCTTCTCTCGTCCACCTCCTCTCTCTTTTTGTTGGCTTCCCTACTGTATCTACTTCATCGTCTTTTCTCCATGGCAGATTGGGGCATGATTAAATATCAACCAGCGCTCGTGCTGGGTGTGTTTGTATGTGTGAAAAGGGGCGTGGTGGCAGCGTAGGTGAAAGGAGAGCCGGCTGGCAGAGCACTGGAGTTTCATCAGGCAAGGACTTCTCTGGCTGGTTTGTGTGGGCAGCAATGGGGAACACACTGAAGAGAATAAATCGGCTGACCCAAACACACACACAAACAAACATGCAACAGTGCGCACATCTACATCTATACACACACATACACGCACACAAACACACAAATAATTTCTCCTTCCCCTGCCCTTACAGCATCTGGCTTCTACCTCCTCCATGCATCAGAGTGAAGGGAGGCCCAAACAGCCACTGTGAACTGTTTATCATCTTTATTACTTTATTACTTTTCCGACAGTTTTCCCTAACCTGATTTTATTACATTGTCATCAGATGATGAGTTCTCTCATCTGCTGTCTCTGCTCTTTCTTCTTTTCTTTGCCACAAATTTATCGACTTCAGTAACTGATGCATGAAAGCAGCAGCGGATGCAGACAGGAGTTTAGATTCGGCATCACCACCTCTTCACACAGTTCCAGCCACTTTGTGCAACTCACCGTCATCATGTGCGGAGCTTCTGGCCTTGTTTCCTCAGGTCTGGAGACACAGTGACATCTCCCTTGCTGAAAAACTAAATGTAAACTCAGGTTCTGGAGTGTGTGTGTGTGTGTGTGCGCAGTGGGAGCACCAGTTTCCTCCTAAAATACAACATTGCTGTGCAGTGCCGCATACCATCAAAAGTGATTAGATTTGAGCGTTTATACCTATCTGACTGTATGAATAAACAACATTACACATTCTCCAGCTGCGCCATCTATTTCAGGCTTATTTGGGTTTTGTGAAGGAGCCTCTGCTCCAGGCCACTGCATAATATATGACAGAATTTTGCTATCAGTCTAATGGGGGTAAACAGAGAGATTTGCCAGAGGCTGAATTGGAAACGCCTGAGAGAGAATGCAATTCAGTAAAGACCAAAAACCTACTGCATACCTGAATTATGTTTGGTTTCCATATCTATCTATCTCTCTATCTATCTATCTCTCTCTCTCTCTCTATCTATCTATCTATATCTTTGCGGTGAAATGTCATTAGGGCACCAACCCCATGGATAACAGCTGAACATGCTTTAAGAGCAATGCAATCAGTGTTTTGAGTCTAAATCAAATATTTGAAGAACGGGGAGTCTCACCTGCGCTGCCCTCTCCAACGCATCAGCATCTTTCTTCTTTTTCTCTGTTTCTGTCTCTCTCTCTCTCAGGCCACTTCAAAGTGTCCTGCCCACGATGTTTCCCAATGAGGTTGCTTGCATATAGATCCAGTCAGCAGCCAGGGAAACACATTGATTTCTCGTCAGGATCCACCGAGGAGTGCTGGCGCGCCAGCCGAAGCTGGAGCAGCCGGGGGTGAGGGGGGACGACATCGGTATCCCGCAGGCGTCCTGGCAGCTGCGCGCAGCGTTGTTAATGCGGCCCATTAGGCCGCTGAGTGGCAGAGAGATTCCCCGAATATTGAGCCGGGGACACCCCTCAATTAGACAGATCGCCCCGCACCTCGTCAGCATCCGCGTCTATCTGTTCTCATTAATCAATGACACAGCCAAGAGAGATGCAAAGTTAATTTAGAGGAAGTTTGCTACCAGCCTGCAGAGTTTGCACAGTCATATTTTTAAGCTCATTGCCTACAGAAATATACACTCACTTAGATCACACGTCAAAATCAATTTAACATGCGGGCTAATTATTCATAATCAATGAGCCTATAGCTCTAACCTATAGAAATGCACGGCAAGCTTCCAAACATTTAGGCTACACTGTGAAAATGATGTTGCAGCCTAAAACAAAAAAGGTAAATTTACTTTTTAATGTGGCCTACTTAGATATTATTTTTAGCTTGTTTGTTTGAAAACGGAGGACTATGTGTATAATAAATACACAGAGTTGCTTCGTTTGTGGTTAAAACATGTTTTCGTTCTTATTTATCGCTCAGGCCCGCAGCCTTCAACTTTCAAACATTAACAAAATAAACGTAAAGCAGTTCGTCTGTTACACAAAGTGTTTAACGTGGAGTCTCATAGTTCAGCTGAAGCTGTGCTTTAAAACAGAGAAGCAGGATTCTGCTGCTGACATTAGTTATTGTGAGCGCTGGACATGATTTGCACTCCAGCCTCTCATTCACTGCCAAGCAGCGATCAGCGCTGCCTCAGGAAGTTCCAAATAAGGACAGGGAAATGGAAACCCACCGGAATCGGTCCTTATGTAGTCACGACCTTATAAGGCACGGCGGAGCAGGGCTTTCCGGCAGCAGTGCAGCCTGCTGCACAGATGGGAAATCCAAATCAAATCTATGGGGCGACTAGAGAGCACGAATTATGCTGCTGTCTCACGGAGCTGTTCTGCTATGAAGACACATTGATTCGGGACTGAGGAAGAGCGGCGTTGTCTTCGCAATTTACTGCGATAGCTTAATATAAAGTCTCTCTTCTCTGCTTTCCCCCCAGGCCAGCGTCATGTGTCCTCCACTGCAGTGCCTAAATATGGGCTTCCTCTACTCCATATATGGACATCTACGTCACGGCAAGAGGGTATAAAAGGAGCGGGGAAACCTTTCAGCTCAGAGAGAGCCCTGAGAGCCCACAAGAGCAACTGTTAGAGCAGAGATAGATAGACAAACACAGAACTCCCTTCGAGTAATATCACAACAAAAGTACAAAGTCAATTCAAAACAACATCCATCCAAGAAGGTTAACACCTGATTGGATAAGCCATTTTAATACATAGATACAAAATCAAGATTGATCTGTTGATTAATTTTGATGGATCTTAGGGAATGAGTATAAAGGACACTTTTGATTTTTTTTCTGAAAAGACAAGTGGATCTTTACTCATCTCTGAGAGAAAAAGAAAAAACAACAGGACAACTGGAGAACAAGAGTCACGGAGCAAGACAGAAAACAACATCTTCCTCTCGACATCAGCAGAAGTGTGCAGCGCTCCCTAAGCTGGGCTAAGTGATTCCCTCCACCTGCGAGGCACCGCTCTGCCGGCGTGCATCCAGCCTCACTGCACTTATCACCAGCCACCAGCGCAGCTCCAGCACCAGCAGAGGATGGCTGCAGCCAAGACCGAGATGATCCTCCCAACCCTGCAGATCTCAGAGCCTCTGAGCTTCCCTCACTCCCCCATGGATAACTACCCGAAGCTGGAGGAGGTGATGATGCTCAGCTCTGCAGGGACCCCCTTCCTCACTGCCTCAGCACCCGAAGGTGCAGGCTTTGGCTCCGGAGAGCCAGGAGAACAGTACGACCACCTTGCTGGAGGTAAGATCTGGAGATTTGCCTCTTTTGCCTCTGGTTTTCTGTGCTGCATGTAAAAGTGAACTAAAGATAATAGCACATCTGCTGAGCTACACTAAACCAAGAAAAGAGTTAAGAGAAATAAGCAGCTGCATAACTTTAATTAAGCCAATATTTATGTTTTGCTGTGTATTATTAATGTACATTATTAATTGATCATGTTACTACAGTTGACATAATATTTTAGTTACAAGTCTATATTAATTAGTTTCATCATGGCTTGTGGTGAGAAATGTTACTTAAAGTGGAATTGCAGGCTACAAGTAAATTTGAATTTAAGCTGACTGGATACAATATATTAATATATTAAATTCCACAAATGAACAGAGACCGCAAAATAAAAAATAATAAAAACAAACATCTGACTTAATATCAATTTATCGAATCCCTGTCGACTCTCGGAGGACTCAAACTCTGCTCAGTCACCGCGTGCCTCTAGACGCTCCTAAAGCTCAATTCAAATTGCATTCCTAAAACCAGCTGAACTGCAGTTTCGGTAATCAATTGCCTCGGGCTCTGTGATGGGCTTCAAGAATGTGTACGTTCGTGCGTGTTTGTGTGCAAGACAGGAAGACAGAAAGAATGTAAGAAGGATCGAGAGTGTGAGCAGAGGAAAATGCAAGCACAGAAAGCTTGCACAGCAGCTCTTGTTGAGGTTTGGAAGAGATAGTTTTGGAGTTTATGGGGAAAGAGTTTAGTTGGACGGGGTTTCTTTGCGTGGGCACCTGACTGATCAGTCTCAGAAGAGAGGGGTGACACACTGTCCACCGCTCTGCCAGGATTCCCCCTCTCCCTCCCTCTGGATATTGACAGTTTGATTAATGTCTCCTCTTTCTCTGTGCTCCCTGCAGATACGCTACCTGATATCCCCTTCAACTGTGAGAAGTCAGTGGGAGAGCAGACCTACTCCACCCAGAGGCTGCCCCCCATCTCTTACACAGGCCGCTTCACCCTAGAGCCTGCCACCACGTGCAGCAACAGCCTCTGGGCGGAGCCCATCTTGGGCCTGTTCACTGGTCTGATGGGCAACATTGCACCCAGCTCTTCCTCTGCTGCCTCACAGACCACCTCGTCCTCCTCTTCATCCATCCCGTCCTCCACTTCTTCCTCTTCTACCTCCTCATCTCAGAGCCTCAGTTCCTCCATTCACCACAGCGAGCCTAACCCCATCTACTCAGCCGCCCCAACCTACTCCAGCCCCAACTCTGACATCTTCCCAGACCAGGGCCAGGTTTTTTCCAGCTCAGCTGGAACAGTGCAGTACCCTCCTCCGGCCTACCCCAATGGCAAGACCTGCAACACTAGCTTCCCTGTGCCCATGATTCCTGACTACCTCTTCCCTCAGCAGCAGGGAGAGATCAGCCTGGTGCCCCCTGACCAAAAGCCCTTCCAGAGTCAGTCAAGCCAGCCCTCCCTCACTCCTCTGTCCACCATCAAGGCCTTTGCCACCCAGACTGGTTCCCAGGACTTAAGGAGTGTCTACCAGTCCCAGCTGATTAAGCCCAGCCGCATGCGCAAGTACCCCACCCGGCCGAGCAAGACACCTCCTCATGAGAGGCCCTATGCTTGCCCTGTGGAGACCTGTGATCGACGCTTCTCCAGGTCTGATGAGCTGACACGTCACATCCGCATCCACACGGGCCAGAAACCCTTCCAGTGCCGCATCTGCATGCGCAACTTCAGCCGCAGCGACCACCTGACAACACACATCCGCACTCACACTGGAGAGAAGCCCTTCGCTTGCGAGATCTGCGGACGCAAGTTTGCCCGCAGTGATGAGAGGAAGAGGCACACAAAGATCCATCTACGGCAGAAGGACAAGAAGGCAGAGAAGGCAGGAGCAGTGGTGGTGACAGCAGCGCCGGTATCAGCAGCTTCGCCTGCCTCCAGCTACCCTTCTCCCATCACCTCTTACCCCTCTCCAGTGTCTTCTTACCCCTCTCCCGTCACCTCCTGCTACTCCTCTCCCGTCCACACTTCCTATCCATCTCCTTCCATCGCCACCACCTACCCATCAGTGTCCATGTCCATGTCCAGCCCCTTTCAGTCTCAGATGGCCTCTTCCTTCCCCTCCTCAGTGGCCTCCAACATCTACAGCTCCCCCATCCCCACCCCACTATCAGACATGCAGACCACTCTCTCCCCAAGGACAATCGAGATCTGCTAAGAAAGAGCAAAGACAAAAACTTTTTATAGTCTCTCCACACCTCTCCTTCCTTAAGGTTCTTTGAGGGGAAGAAATCATCATCAAAAGACCGTTTTCCCCTCCAAAAGGCACTTTTTTGTCTGCTTCATGTGCAGTGTTTGGTGAATATTGAGATTTACCTGAAAGAGAGAAAAAGACACATGTCAAGGACTGCGCAAAGACAATAGAAGATGAAAAGGGATTTCTGTCCGTCTCTGTAAAACAAATGCAGGACTTCAAATGCATAAGGGACTCAACAGATAGAGCGCAGAAGCCAGCACTGACAAGTCTCTACTATTAGGTACAGAAAAACCTAGAGACAAACTGATTGCCAGCAGTTGTGGTGCTAAGGCACGTTCGCCCTTGCAGGCACTCATACAGTACAAAAGACATTGAATGATATACATAAGCTACCATATATGTATATTGTACATGTGCCATGTTTTGTTTTTATCATTCTTTGGTACCATTGATGTGAAAAATTATTTGCATATTTGCATTGTATTATTTGAAGTGAGCAGGGCCATATTTTCTACATACTTTCTCTATTATGTAGTGATGATGCTGTGATACGTTTTGACATTGTTTGAAAAAAGCACTTAAGTATTCAAGCATGAGTAAGAGTGATGTTTCTGTTTGTAAATATCATCCACTGGTACTATCTCTTTCTCTCTTTCTCACATGTGACATATCGCTCCGTTATATGGGAAAAATAGAGAAAAGGACAAAAAAAAAAAACATTTAAAAAAAAAAAAAACTAAACAAGACAAACGCTCCCGTTATTTGGTGCCTTTTTGTGAAGCCTTGCTGATATTGTGACTCGACTGAGCGCGAGAGAGGGTGCACTGCATCTCGCCTTAAGGGTTGAGGGAATATTTTTGTTACAGAATGTAAGTCATACTCAGAGGGAGGAAAAGGGATGAGCTATGAGGGCACCGCTTCATTTCATTAGAATGTAAGCAAAAAAAGGAGAAAAACTATAAAGTATATTTTTGTAAAACTTATGTGTAAATATTCACATCTTCAAGAGCTGGAATGTTGAAGTTACCTACTGAGTAGGCATTGGGATTCTTTTGTATGTTATATACATGCAGTTCATTATTATTTTGTGGTTATCTCTATTTTGTATTTGTGTTTGTTAAAACAAGTGACTGTTTCTGGCTTCTAAACACATTGAATGCGCTTAACTGCCAATGGGATATTTGGTGTACAAGATATCCTCCCAGAAATGAAATATAAATAAAAATATGAATATATATGTATATTTGTTCTCATGCTTTATTGTCCGACTTCTGTGCTTTCAAATATTTCCATTGGTGCGTCAAACCAATTTATAAACCCCTCTTTTCTTCACGTACGTACCTCATACATGAACATCATGTATGCCGTCATTTTATACGTTAATTGTATGCAGATTATCAGTAGATTATCATACCACAACTTCCCATCACAGCGTGCCACCATTTCATTTGAGGAATATCTGCACAGCATGATCTTATTGAAACTCCTTTTCAATCACTGTTCTCCGATTGAACCCTGTATTAATGATAACACAGATGCATGACTCCCGTGCCTATGAACACTAAATGAGGAATTCTTATCAGAATCCAACATGCTCTTGAAGATATTGAGCTGATCTTAATTTCCATTTAATTTTAGATTTTATGATACAAACTGGCCCTTAATGTTGAGTACACAGACTTCCAGCAATTTGATCTGCATGCTATAAGATTTTTTTTTTTTTTGGGGAGGGATATTTTAAACCGACTTTGCTTAGACATGCACAGGGTTATTTTCACAGAGTGCAGGTGAAATCAATCACATGATAATTACCTTCTTTTCTGCAAATGTGCTTTGCGAGATGCTGTCACCCCGTAGTGAATGAGCTGTTACACGCAATTGGGCAATATCTGTGCAGGTTAGGCTGAATTGTTGCACGGGTGCAGCTGAACAGACTGGCCCTGAAGGTTTAACCATTTTCTTTTGTTTTTTCAAGCAAAATATAATAACAGCCTCTTTGCACTGTCATTCATCTGCCACTGTTCCCTAGGCAAGAAATTCTTGCTACATGTTTGAAAATAAAACAACTTTTTTTTTAGCCTATGTAGACAAGAACCCTCCTCAGTTTTTCTCTGGGAGCTTTGGAGTCATTTTGTGTTGTGAAATGCACTAACCAAAATATTCACAAATGCAAACACAGCTAAAATAGAAAGCAGGAAAACAAGTAGAAGAGAGTGAGAGGGAAAAAAGGAAAATAATTAAGATAATTGGTCTCCTGATCCCAAATTGACTTTCTAAATTGGGTCTGATGAGGTCTGTGTTTGTGCGCACATGTACTGTATGCAAGAATTTGTGTGTGATATACACAGTGACTGTCTATAGACTCTGACTAATGTAGTTGTTTCCTGCTGTGTGTCTGCATGCTGCTGCGGTGATGTGTACGTGTGTAATAGTGTGAAATTTGCAGTGTTGGCAGTCGTTCTGCTCCGCGTGTCCTTGGTTAAAGCTCAGTATCCCCATGAAACAGATCTACCTGGACACCACCCTCTCATCTGCTGACAATTTGCAGGTGTGTGTGTGTGTGTGTGTGTGTGTGTGTGTGTGTGTGTGTGTGTGTGTGTGTGTGTGTGTGTGTGTGTGTGCTTGAGTAGCCATAGGTATAAACACACCGAAATGCAGCAACAAATTCCAACAGAAGGTAACAATGGTCCATTTTCTTGGCGAGAATCTGCATCGCTGCTATAATTTAATAAATAAATGTAATACATACAGGTAAGAGGATATACTTTAACAAAACACAAATCAGCACTGTAGTTGATCTCTGAGTTAAATCACACAGAACCACATTCAGCTCAAGCCTCCTTGTGTGGCTTAAAATCCTGAAATCTGTCATTTCCTGTCATTGTTTACAACATTATTTTGGTCCCTGGCTGCAAATCAAGAGCTATTCAGCAGCTTTTGCATCAAAATGTTCTCATACTGCCATGCTTTAAGGAGTCTTTTACTCTGTGTGAAAACCACAGACTGCTTCTCTCAGCCCTTTCTCATGTTAAGAGACAATATTTCAGCCATTATTGTCACAGTCCATAACCACAATAAGACAGACGACCAATATCCCTCTAAGAATGAGGGAATTGTACAGCCCGTCATATCCTCTTGCTCTGATTCAAGGCATTTCCTTGCATATCAAAGCTCACGCGCTGAGCCTGTTCTGTTAAGGGAGGTGCGCGAGCAGCGCGAGAGGAGTTGGGGGTGCAGTTACATCGTGGCTTCACTCTGTTGTAACCCACAACGGAGCCACCTCACGCCCCCAATGGGCTTCCACTTCAAGAGCCCTGCCTTTGTTCAAAAATGTATTTGTTCTCTTATTCTTTTTGGGAACTGTGTAAAACAAAAAAGGACGAATGGCGAAAATAACTGTTCTTTCTCCCTCAGCCCTCCAACCCCACCCCACTACCACCTCTCTCCCTCTCGCTCCCCGTCTGTCTCTACCTTGCTCTCCCTTTCTCGTAGTGCATATTTTGCTGGAGATGCTAATGATCTCCCCCCTCTGTATTCTGATGCAAGGTCTGTCTACACTTTTCCCTTTCATCCACATACAAATGTGCTCTTATTGCCTCTTCGCCCTCGGGCCTTTTAAGATGCCTTTTTGAAATATGCCGTTTGATAAGCACATCATTGGCCAAGTCCCCGCAGTGATTAGAGATCTCTTTAATGTGAGCAAGTTAGAGAGTGAACGAGGGGCTCCGGGGCCGGCAGCTATCTGTTCTCCTCTGCCCTCACCCCTTGACATACTTGGACCACTGGGGAGAGACCAGCGTCGGGTAGGACGACCCAGAGCCCAGCTTAGCACTGGCCGTCCTCCATGCTTCATCTCCACATGGAGATTAGGCACAGGGGGAAAGACACTGGAGAATCACCTTCATAGAGACATGGTACTGCATGCTGGAAGGCTAGATCTATTTTATCACAAGAATATGACAGGAGGATAGCTCTCTAATGTCTTTTAAATATGCTCCATTGATCTAATGTTCAGAGCCTTGCATTGCCTCGCTGGGATGTTTTTTTTTTATCTTGCCAATAGGGAACGTTGATACAGTCGTCAGGTGCTTTCTCCTGCTTTGCGTCTTGCACTCGACACCTGTTGAGCCTTTTGGGATAAGTAGGTTATATTTAAACTGCTTGATTTCCAGCCTCCTAACAGTTACATTTCAGGTAGATTGCAACATTTACACAGACGCGGCGTTCAGGAGACATGCTTGGCATATCACAGTTTGAAACAAACATCAGTGAGAAAGTGTAAGTACGACAAACCTGGACAAAATGTAGCGGTCCATCACCCAATTATCTCCTCATGCTGTAAATAAAATACAGACAGACCAACCTGAAACATCAGCTTTGCACATAAAACCACAAAAGCACATCAAAGATCATCAATATGTCACAACTTTGCTCTTCATTTCTGGGTTAAGATGTGTGTGTGATCTTTTGCATGTGTGTCAGCTGTGTAACTGTTCAAAACACAACAGATGTAAGAGCAGCACAACTCACAAGCAGCTTTGAAATTATTTGTGGCACACAGAGATTTTTGACATATCACTTCCACAATAATCTACAGGTGTCCTGGCAACTTTAGCTCTACTTAATAAGCCATGCTTGTTTGAAGTGCATGGCTTTGAACAGACAACAAAACATTGCATGCTTAAGTACCTCCAAATATACCTCTTCAACTCAACATCAAGCACACTACAGCATCACAAAAGGCACCTGGGTGGCTCTGAAATGCAAACAGGCCCTCATAAGTCTTTATGTGTTAAGGCTAGTAAGTGGGCTCGAGTTGTTCTCTTTTCTGTCTGTGAGTCTGACTATCATAAGCAATCCCTGAGCAGGGTCTCTGAGCCTGGGTAAATAAATGCAGTCATGCCTCTCAGAGACTTGTTTTTATCAGAGGGATGCATGTTCTGCAGCAGATGGCTTCCTTCTGCAAATTAGAGGCTTCTGACGCACCGTGCAAGACATCAATTCCTAAATAACAATAATTCAAACAAAAATAGAAATATATAAACATTACTGTAAATATACTATAGGAGATATGTATAAATAGTAGTAGATTGGACATTATTGGGGACATTATTAGGATCACTGTTAGCGCCGTACTGTCCTAATTTTGCAACAAAACTTGTCCTGCTTTTTTTCTCATAAATCTGCCTATTTCTATTGCACTGGTTTTGCTTGAACTGTAGGAATTATTAGAATTGTTGGGGCTTTGTAAATTATAGAGTGTGGTCTAGACCTACTCTATCTGTAAAGTGTCTTGAGATAACTCTTGTTATGATTTGATACTATAAATAAAATTGAATAGTTCAAGAGTTCAGAACAACCACCCAGTTGTCACAACAGCCCAGATTTGAGGTGAGAGCTACAGTGCTGCGAGAATGTGTGTGTGTGTGTGTATGTATGTGTGTGTGTGCAGGCTTTGTGACCAAATAGAGCTCAAACTGAATTTACTATATATAGTTTGTAGGGATGCACCGATTGGGAAAATCTGGGCCGATGCTGCCATTTAAAATAACCATTTGGCTGATAGCCAATGTTGTTGTTGTTATTTATTTCCTTTTTGTGCCAGGGAAACAAATAAATATTCATTATATACTATTTTAAGACAGTCAGCATTTCATTACACTATCTTTGAATACACACAAATTCAATGATACAAATGTATGAAACAACCTTTACTATAACCTTGTTTTAAATATAAAATATCTTTTTTTGTTGAAAAATAACTGAACTTAATTAAATGTAAATAGAAAAGTGTTAGGCTCCAGTCAGACCCGGAACTGAGAAACAGGCACACAAACACAGATGAGCAGTTTACAGTGTTTATTAGAAACAATGTTTGATAGTGGAGGAGGGAGATGGCCAGGATAGCTGCTCCAGGTAGGGTCAAAGCCGGAGATCAGAAGGCGGGCGTGTGGCCAGGCAGCGAAAATGACGGCTGGGTGGAATGGCTGGTTGAGAGCGGAGTGGCGAGGTGAGTAGGCAGCGAGGAGGCAGACGAAAAGCTGATGAGCAGCGGGTCCAGAGGCAGAATCACGAGAATGATTGCAACGAACTGGCGCTGAAGAGGTGAACAGCCCGGGTTGATAACTGTTGGTTGAGTACTGGAATGATCTGCAGCTGGCTGGAGCAGAGCAGGTGAGAGTGGCCACGCCCCTTGACCTAGATCCTCTTAAGTGACATGGAAGCCGGTGGAGACACACACAGACAACACACACACAAGGGAAAGGGGAACAGGAAAACAGGCAGGGACAGGGAGACAGACACTGATCCACAACAAAAAGTGATAAGAAACATAAATAGAGCTATCCTTCACATCGTGTTTTTCATACGACGAATATCAGCCGATACCCATGTTCGGCCAATTAATTGTGCATCCCTAAATTAGTTTGGCCTTTATTGACGTGTTCCTGGCCATTGAGCCATTTGCATGATTTCACAAGGAGCACTGCTACAACCACTATAGTGAGATTAGTCGAATAAAGTTCATACAAAACCAACTAACCGCCTCTCGTGATCAGATCAGGGCATCCTGTGCCTACTCTGATAGATCAAAAACTGAGAGAGAAACAGAGACCTAATAGAAAACCTGTGTCTCCCCCACCCTCCAGATGTGCCCTGCAGTGACTTCACCACCTGTCATTCAAAAGGTGGAGGCCAGATGTCTGACCGACACCACAGCCACCTGTTCGGAGATGAACCACACACACTTACACACAATCCTGTAAGTGCACTGCTTTTTCACAGTACTGACCACAACTTAATCTGTATTTCGTCCATATACTGCCAAAAATAATCTATAACCCACTTATTAGATAAAACCTGTGGAATGGCTCAATAATAAATAATGCAATCTGCCAAAGAAATAATGCTTTAGTCACACAACTGAAAGAAGAAAAATCAATCTCACTGGTTCAGGACTAAATATAATAGAATCAGGACTATCAGCGGTGGCAGGAGACATCCTTTGTCTTGGTGTTTTATAGTTTTGACTTACACGGACAATTGTACTGTGTGTGCTGTCGCTGCTCTGCTTTCATAACGCAGCACCAGGTATTACAAAAGCAGCGCTCGTCATCAGTCTGCTGCTAAGCCTCATTTAAAGGCTGAGCCATAATCACATACAAAACGTAGAATTAGGTAAACAGGTGTGTGTGTGTGTGTGTGTGTGTGTGTGTGTGTGTGTGTGTGTGTGTGTGTGTGTGTGTGTGTGTGTGTGTGTGTGTGTGTGTGTGTGTGTGTGTCTGACTATGCCACATGTGTCTATATGCTGCAGCCATAAGGTGTTATCAGTCTCAGGGGTGACAGTGTGATCATGAGGGAGTGGGAGAAGTGAGATTTGGGATACGGTGAACATGTATCATCATCTGGCCAGGTTTCCTTTCTCGCCCCCTCACTACAGCTGTCCTCCATGTCTGATAAAATCCTTGCACTGCTATATTTGTCCCACAGTGATGAGCTGGAACTAATGGCCACTTTTACACCTGCTGATGTCATCAGTGTGCTGCGTCTGGGGAGCGGCCTGGGGATACCTGCTGGGAGCCTCTGTTGTCCACCAGCACATGCACACACATGCATGTTTACTGTAAATGGGTTACATCTACTCGCTTGTTTTATAGCTAGTGTTCTCAGGGGGAACTCTCCGAGGGTCTGCTAATGTTTAAAGAAATAGTCAGTCATTTTGGAAATGGCTTTCTCTATACCACTGTCACCTGTACCGTAAATATGAAGATACTACCGGTTAGCTTTGTTTATCATAAACACTGTTAACCTGGCTCTGTCCAAAGGTGACAAAATCCCCCGCTTCATATTTACCATACTGACATGAGCGTAGTATCAATCTCTTTGTCCATTTCTCAAAATGTCCAACTAGTCCTTCAATGTAATCTAATTTTCTGCCGATTTATATAGATAGAAATCCAAGCGATTCATGCTGTTTTCCTCTTTCTCTCTCTGTCTGTCTCTCCTCGTCTGCCTCCCTAACAGCTAGTTAGCAGTAAGCAGTGTGTGCTGTGGTGAGCCGAGCACAGCCACATCTCTGTCACATCCCCACCGATAGGTCCTCATTTAGGGCCTGTGACTGCATGCAGTGGCATGTCAGCATCTGTCAGCTCTGTCAAGTGTAGATGTAGGCTTTAACGCTTCCTAATGTGGAACAGTTGACAGGTTATTACTGCCAAAGTGAAGTCATGAGCCTTGACCACAGCTATAACCCAACTTTAACCCGGGGAACATTTTGGCAAGGTGAGACAAGCAAAGTTTTCTATATAGTAGACTCAAACATCCAGCCGAGGGTAAGCTGTGCATTACTGTACCCTGGCTATTCTGTTTCCATTAGGATACATCTGTGATCAGATCATGAACTCGGCACGCTTTCAACGCTTCAATCGTTTGGCTATAAATACCTCAGATGCCCCCTTAGTGAAATTACCCCTTCAGCGGCCCTATCTCCTCCTGCCCTCCATCATTTTCATCCTCTAATGGTCGTGAAGCCGCCAGTAATGGTGCTAGATTACAAAGACTGCACGCTTTTTTTCCTCCTCAGAAATATCCCTGCAGTTAAGTATAATTCACACACAGACGGCCACACGTTTGACCCATACACGTGCACGCACACACACTTCAGTCTGCTCTTTCTACACCTCAGGCTGTGTGTGTTGCGTGTGTGCATTTAGCTCTGTACACAGCCGCTTAATAGAGTCCTCCATTGTGAGTAATGACCCCAGTCCTATTCTGTTATTCTATCCAGACCAGCGGGCTAAAAGTTCCTGTGAGGATGAGAATGAGGGTTTCTCTCTTTCTCTAAAGCAGTCAAATGAGGAGAACTTGCAGTTAAATGAATGGTTGTTTACTCGCTGCGTTGTTCCAAAATACACCTCATCCATCTTCCTATGTGCACTTTTACATCCCTCTATATGACTTTAACCTTTATCATATAGGGCACATTTCTTGTTACATCCACACATGCTAAACAATGTTCAACCTCTATAAGTCTACTTATGAATTTTAGGCTTGAACCCCTCCGACACACACTCACACACACACATTTTCCCTGGCAGCCACCAACACACACACATTACACACCCTGCCAGTGATGTGTGTGTGTGTGCTCCACTACTGTGTATTGTGAGGTAATCATCCAGAGAGACATGACAGTAGGAAAAACACAAGTGTGTGTGTGTGCCTCAGGTTGAGGTGTGGATGTCAGTGTGTGTAGATGTGTGTTTATTTGTGATTGTTTGTGTCTAGGATAGAATTTCACACCCTGCTGCTTGTCTACTGTCCATCCTCTCTCTCTCTTAATTCCTCTTCCTCAGTCTGCTGCTTTTCCTTTGTGTGTGAGTGTGTGTGTGAGTGTGTGTGTGTGAGAGAGAGAGAGAGAGAGAGAGAGAGAGAGAGAGAGAGAGAGAGAGGGAGGAGGTACGACTTTTCTTGTCACTTTACAGATTTATGTCTGATTGGAGCACTCATTGTTTAACAGGAAACATCTGTCAGTCTGTCTGTCTTTCTGTCTGTTTGCCTGCCTGTCTGGGAGCAGTGGAAGTTTATTGTCAACACAAATGCACAGATGGCCGATCAATAAGCAATGAAGCATGAGCCCACAACAAGGTTTCAGCCATTGACGGAAAAGTGTCTGGGTTTAAATTTTTTGCCAGCCATTTTCACAGCTTTAGAAAAGGCAAAGTGATGAGGCAAATGGGTGAAC